>NW_026590542.1:1111256-1235948 GCF_907164565.1 Psammomys obesus
ACACACACACACACACACACACACACACACACACACACACACACACACACACACACCTTTTTGACCTTAGAAACCACAGGCAACACATTTTTCCGTCTTTCCCGTAGTTTCTATGAAACATTTAATACACATAGTTGCATACCTTGTATCTTATCAGTCACTTTTTGGGCTTCATGATCATTTTCTCTCACAAAGTCAACTTCTTTTTGTTTTTGTTTTTTTCAAGACTAGGTTTCTCTGTGTAGCCTGGTTATCCTAGAACTCACTCTGCAGACCAGGCTGGTCCCGAAATCAGATCTGCTTGTTTCCATCTCCCAAATGCTGTGATTAAAGGCATGCACCATCATTCGGCTCATAATCAACATATACACTTTCATGACTTAATTTCACATACAAACCATTCTCAAATGGTGAGGGTTGCCTGCTACTAAACAGCAAGATTTCTCATCTATAAATGATGATCCTTGACAATCTTCACTGGCTTCCCACTCACACAGTATTTCACATAGAGTTTTGGCCACTCAGTCTGTCCATGCTATCAGCCTGACAGTGACTAATTTACAGTCCCCACTATACTCATAAACAGTATGTTGTATATATATCATTGCAAGTTTTTGTTTTGAGACAGACAGGGCCTTGCTGTGGAGCCTAGGCTGCTCTCAAATTCATAAGCCTTTTTCCTCAGCTTCTGCTGGTACTATAAATGTGATACTATACCCGGCTTTTATACAGCATCTCTCACACACACAATGTCGAAAGGTTGTAGTTGGGACTGGAGGAATGGCCCAGTCAATAAAACACTTGCTTTGTAAGTATGAGAACATGTGTTTGATCCCCAGAATGCAGGTAAAAAATTTCAGGCATAGAGCACATGTAATCCCAGAACTGGGAGGTAGGGCCAGGTGGATCCTTAAGGCTTGATGGCCAGCCAGCGTATTCCAACTGGTAAAGTCTAGGTAAACGTGAGACTCTGTCTCAAAGGATGGGGACAGTGTGCCAATGAATAACACCCAAGGTTGTTGTCCAGCCTCCATACACAAGACCATGCATACATATGTGCAAAAATGTTTATGGTCACACTTCTGGCCTGATGCGCACAAACCTATAACCTTTCAATTTCTCTAACCACACTGGTTTACCCAATCAGCAGTCTGACATATGCCATCATTCTGCTTCTCTCACAGTAAATCTCTGCCTCACCCTTATTGTTCTTACATACATTCATGCCTATCATATCTCATTCTGGTGACACCAGGAGAAAAAAAACCAACAGCTTTCAGCAACACCTTTAAAAATATATATTTACAAGAACAATTCCCCATTATCTGGGACTCTTAGGGGAAAAAAAGGTCCATTTGGGGGAAGCAAAACAAACAGTGGAGACGAGTGTAGCACCGTCCCCCAAATCACCAACCCCCAGGTCTTCAGGCCTGGTCTTGGCCAGTGCTGATAGGAGGTGAGCTTAGGAG
This sequence comes from Psammomys obesus, assembly GCF_907164565.1. Classification (NCBI taxonomy): domain Eukaryota; kingdom Metazoa; phylum Chordata; class Mammalia; order Rodentia; family Muridae; genus Psammomys; species Psammomys obesus. The sequence continues at coordinate 1,112,726 of NW_026590542.1, forward strand.
TCTTTTGATTTATCCCCTCCAGCCAAGAATTGATACAAGACAGGCTTCATGTCCCACATTCCTCCCTCCCAACTCCATGGACACTTAAAAGGGTCCTTTGTACCCGCCCGCAGGAATTTGGGGGGCTGGGAGGGAGGGAGCTGAAAATACACGTTTGATATCAAAAATAAACACTTGTGGGTGGCAGGAAGACTGCCTCCAAATCCCTTACTTTCTACCCACCCACCTACCCACCCATCAGATACAGGAAGAGATGTTTCCCTCTCCCCTATTGAAAAGCCCCATTTAAAAATAGATTATACTATCAAAATGGAAGGGGAGAGGAGACAGAAAGACCTGGAGTACCAGCTTGAGGGGCCCCCCAGACGGGGACCCCCCAAAAAAATCCTCCATTAGAAGGTAACAGGCAGGCCCCCAGGAAATTTGGCAGACAAAGGAATGGCTTCTCAGGGGGAAGAACAATAAAAGGAATATTCCTCCCTGGCCAAAAGGTTACTTGAGAAAAGAACAAGCTGACTGAGAAGGTTGGGGAGGTAGCAATTTCCATTTTAACAGTGTGATTCGTCCCTAGCTACCACTCCCAAACCGTTAAATCGTACAAGTGCTCCCTGGACTCAGATACGGCCAGGAATAATAAAACAAAACAAACTAGCTCTTCAACCCATGCCTCAAAGTGAAGACAGGGCACCCTTAACTCCCCAAGGGCAGGCTGAGAAATAAATAAAGAAACGTCCTTCTCAAGCCATACCCTGATTGTCTTGTTTTAGGGAAAAAAAATTGGGAAAAAATGGGGGAGAGGTCTTACCCACTCTCCTAAAAAAGGTTGGGCCAGATTCTTCCCAGTGGCCTTCAAAAAATAAATAAATAAACCGTCCCACAATTGAAGTAGGAGACGTGTAAGGGCGGCCACTTGGGAGGCTGGCAAAGAAGAAAGAAGTTGTCTGTTTTGGGTGGAGGAGTTAGTGAACGATCCTCTTTCCCAAGAATATCCACACCTCTACAACCAGAGCATGAGTCTGTCGGTTAAATTGTTTCTCCTTGAGATGGCTAGCTGGAGAGTTCAGGAGCATGGATGGAGGGACTCCAGAAAGGGGTGGTGGTGGTAGTCATGGCTTCTGGGGCCCTGGGGAGAGCACCACTGGGGTCGAGAGGCCATCCACGCTGATGGAAGGGATGTGCACCTGTGTGCTGCCACTGGATGGAAACTGGGAAGAGAAACAAGGAGAGGTCATAGATGGGAGCCATGCTAGTAACTCTTACCGTTTCCAACATAGGAGGGAAGGAATCCTACCTGGAAGGAGAGCTTGGCCGGACTACGGGGTGCAATTGGACTCAGAGTGCTCCAGAAATGAATGCTGGGGGGCAGCGAGCTGGGTGTCAGCAGCACCGGGGTCTGTGGAAGTGAAGTGACAGTAACTTAAGTGAACAGACAACAAGTATGAGAAGATGGAAGGAACCTACTTTCAGTCCCTCTGCAAGCATCCCCCTCAGATGTCCATGGACACCCCTCAAAAGTTCATAGACATAGAATGTAAACTACTAAGACTATGCCTATGACATTTCTCTTTACAAAGACTGCCCCTGCTGATCCCTAGGAGATCACTTCCTGCTATTGAGACATCAAAGAGCAAGGCTATCCACCCAATTCTATATGTACACCGCTCTCAAACCTTGTATGTGGCCATCAGAAGAGTTCAACTTTTTGGTCTTAGATTCCACCCATATACCTGACTAGGGAACCCAATATGCAAACTCCATGGAGAAAGCCTTAGGGAGTCGGACTCCCACAAAGTCCTCAGACCTGCTTTTCTTCATTAGCCCCATTAATTCAGCCCAAGCCTCAGAGTAGTGAATTACATTTGTAAGTCACCAGTGCCAATGCCATGCAGTTACACTGCCCGCCCTTGCTCTTCTAAAAGGCACTCACCAAGGTATGTGTGGGTAGCAGGGATGGCGTCAGCGCTGGCCCTGGTGCCTGAAGACCAGAACCCGTTCCTGATCCTGGAGTCCGTTCGGGTCCCAGACCACCCAGCAGGCTTGGGCTAAGTGGAAGTTCCAGGTCTCGGGGCTTCCGGCTCTTCTGAGGTTGGGTGATCTCAGTGGTAGAGGTGGAGAGGCCACAAACCTGTGCTGTATTCTCAGATACGACGGCTGGGAGCCGAGCCAGCAGGCCTTCTGAGTGTGAGACTTCTGATTCAGCTTTGACAGCCTCTGGACTGAAGCCTCCAGCCCCTACAGCTTCCAACTCTTCCTTAGGCCCCTCCACTTTCACTTCTGGGGGCAGTGAATGGCCGAAACCTGGCTTCAGACTCAATTCTTCAGATTTATGGTTTGGGGCCTCGGGTGGGGTCAGGATAACCTGGGAGAGGGGTTGGCACAAAGGGAATGCATAGGATTGTTGGTGTGTAAAACCTTCTCCTGCGGGTCATCCAAAGATGTCTCTCAGAAGGTATTTGATAATGGGGGGATGGCTGTATGTGTAGCTTGTTCTCTAACTGCCTATGGAACTTAAATGGAAGTGGATCTCCTTTAGGGCAGGGGTGCTGGGTTAGACTCTAGAGGTACCACTGTCATTAATCCACATTAATTAGAAACTCTGGAAATGAGCCTAAGCAATCTGTGTCTTGAGGCCATTCTGGTGAGTCTGATGAGTGTTGAAGCATGACAATCAGTGCATCAGATGTGACCCTGTAAGGGACTAATATACAAGGAGAGGTATATCCCCATCCATTTCTCTGAGGGAACTATGTCCCCACTTCCACCATTACATCCCTTAGCAGGACATCTATAATTCTATCAGTTCCATGCTTGATTTCAGAATTATGCATTCTTCCTCTACAAGCCCTTTTCATTCCCAAACTCCAGTACTCACCTGCAGGGGCAGACCAGCCTCTTCTGCCTCCAAGCAGGCTTCTAAGGGGTTTGGACTGGTGCTCCTGCTCCCTGAGGTGGGTGCTGGTACTCCTGCAGGGGTAGTGTTGGAGAGCACTGAGGCAGGCCGAGGATGAAGGGGTGGCTGTGGCTGCAAGGACTGGATTGTGAAGGTGGAATAGAGGCCCGAGCGCATGTATTCGTTCCGGCTGCTGCGTGCTAAGCCACCTTGGCCTGCCATTCCTACACCCTTGGGTGTTCCTGGCTTTCCAGTGGCAGTGTCCCCTGGGCCTGCATGGACAGCAGCAGGAGCCATTGCTACAGCCGGAGTTACAGACACCTCAGGCTGGGGTGGGCAGTCTTCAGTGGAGCACCCTGCAACCTCTGGATAGGACACAAACTTGTAGACAAACTTCTGGCCGCTCACCTTGCGGATGATATTCTGAGAAGTGAAGAACAGGGTGAATGGAGAGTCTTGAGGGCTGTTTTTCTTCTCCTGATGTCTTTCTTTCCATCTGCTCCCATTTCACACATCTCTTTTAGGCTTGTGGATTCCTCCCATCTCTGTCTATGCTTTTCTTTCTTTCCCCTCTCTGCATTCCTCCCCAGTTTCAACTCCTTCTCTGGGCCCTCTCACCAATTCTTTCTTTAGTGTCCTTCCCATCCATGTCCCTTTAAGTTTTCTTTTGTTACTCATCTTCATCTGTTTAATTCCCCTTTCCCCACTGTCTACATATCATCAGGGACTGATTTAGGGGAGCAGGTGAGAACTAAGGATCCAGGTTTAACAGCATCAGGTTTTGTTAACCTATTAACAGGACTGGAGTAGGAAAACCTGATAGACATGTTAGAAGAGACTAAATTAGTGTAGATGAATAAAATAATTGATATAAAGGGCTTTTCTAAAAATGTACTGACTGACTGTGTAGAGGAGGGGAATGAGTATGACTGACTGACTGTAGAGGCATGAATGTGCCATAGGCCATGTAAAGGTCAGAGGACAATTTACAGAAGATGGTTGTTTCCTTCCAGTATATGGGTCCCAGTGATTAAGCTCAGGCTTGGCAAAAAGAGCCTTTACCTGCTAAATCATCTCACTGGCCAGAGATAGTAGATTTTTTGAAAGCTAGTGATGCTGACATGAAGCAAAGAAAATATGTTGGTTATTCGTTTTTGTTAACTTGATACAAGCTAGAGTAATCTGGGAAGAGAGAACCTCAATTGAAAAAAAATGTCTCTATCAGATTGTCTTTAGGAAAGTCTGTAGGCATTTTCTGTTGTGTGAGGTGCTATCCCTGGGCAGGTGGTTCTGGACTGTATAAAAGAAGTAGCTGAATAAGCTATGAGAAGGAAGCCAGTAAGTAGTTAGTGTTCCTCCATGGACTTAGTTCAGTTCCTGTCTCTGGGTTCCTATCTCAACTTCCCTTCATGACCGACTGTAACCTTAAGATGAAATAAACCCTTTTCTCCCCAAGTAGCTTTTGGTCAGGGTGTTCATCACAGTAATAGAAAGCACACTAGGACAGTCATTGTTATTGGACAGGCTATTGCTTTGACAGACTTGACCATGTTGCTTTGGAAAGGAGTGTGGTAGCACCTGGGTCTTTGGGCTAGAAGAGCTTACTGTTCAGAGCTTCAAGTAATCTGTTGAGGGAACTTGAAAGATAATTCTGAGAGCAGTGCAGATGATGTAGGCCTGGCTTGTGAAGCTTCAGAGAGAAGTCTGAGAGTCCCTCAAAATCTCTAGAGGGTCTATTTATGTGATATTTTGTATTAAGAATCTATGGTTTCTTGTTACCTGAGACTGAAGGATCTTTGGGATTAACAAAAGACCAGGACTCTGGGAGTAAAACCTTTGTTTTACTAGGATACTCAATACTGATTAGCAGAGACTGAAAAAAAAATAGCTGGAGTAAGAAGAGATCAACATCACTGAGGTGAAATCTTTCAGGAAGTGTTTCCTCAGGGTCAGTACTCAGAAGCTGTGGTCCAGGTGGGCCAAGGATGCATATTATACTGGCAGCTTGAACTTGGTAATGTGTAAGAGTCTCCCACATGGTATTTAGTTTGGTGGCATGAAAGCTGCAGTATTCAAGGGGTTGTGGAGAGCAGCTGAGGCTTGGTACTGTTAGAGGTCAGGAGAAGTCACTGGTGAAGGTGCAGCCTCAGTTGCAACAGATGTTCCGGGATTGAAAGGGTCATGAAGAGAAGTTGGGGCTTGGTACCATGTGAAAGGGTTGGAATCCCTACACAGAGGCTAAGAGACCATTAGTAAAGATGCATCCTCAGCTGCAGTGGAGACCTCAGTCTACTGGAAAAGCAAAGACTGTGGGACTACCACTAAGGATGGTGGCAAGTGTGATATGGAGCTAGCCTCAGGCCAGGAGACAAGCTCTATGTCCTGTAGATGGTGAAGCTGGAGAAGTGGAGCTTCCCAAACTCTTTAGAGCCTATAAAATCACGAGAGAATCCCCGTTGCCAGATTTTGAGCTACACGAACCAGATGTGGTAGGGCACAGCTACTTAGGGTGTTCCACACCTGGTCATGGTTGTATAAAAGAATCACGCTGAGGGATCCATGGGGGAGCAAGCCAGTAATTTACACTGCTGGAGTTTGGTCTTGTTTTGATTTGATTGTGACTGGTTCTTTCTTCTTAGAATCAGAGTAAGAAAGTATTTAACTTATTTTTTATTTTATAGGCGCTTACACAGTTGAGAGACATTGAACCTTTGAAGCATTTAAAAGACTTGGATTTTTTTAAAGTTATTTTTTATATTGTGATATCGATATTAACATGAGATCTTGGGGATAAATAAGAACTTAAATATTATACTTTAGTAGTGATATATTAGTGTGTCAAGTTGACAAAAGGGTAGAGGTTGGCTTTTTGTTAACTTGATACAAACTATAGTCATCTAGGAAGAAGGACCTTCAATTGAGAAAATATGGACATCAGATTGCCTGTAGGAAGTTTGTGGGGCATTTTCTTGATTAATGATTGATGTGGCAGGGCCCAGCATATTTAAGGTGATACAATCCATGGTCGGATCGTTATGGTTGTATAAAAAGGCACAGTGAGTGATCTATGGGGGAACAAGCCAGTAAGGAGGAAGAGGAAGGCTTTCCTCTATGGTCTCTGCTTTAGTTTCTGCCTCCAGATTCCTGCCTTGAGTTCTTCCCTTGGTTTTCCTCAATGATGGACTGTGACATGGAACTGTAAGGAAAACAAACCCTTTCCTTTCCAAGTTGCTTTGGTCATTGTGTTTATCCTAACAAGAAAATAAATGAGGACAGAAATATCACTAAAGAGGACAGGTGATGTCTCATTATTAGTACCATTCTGTATAGTAAAGCTAAAACACCAAGAAAGTGAGGTAATTGGCAGTAATTAGAGAAGAGTGTGAGAAGCTGGTATAAGCATGAGGGTTGGGGGAGCAAGTTTTGTTTGGGTAGGTAGGAAAACATGCTTTGAGGACACATGGTTTGGGAGTTCCTGGGATGTCTTGGTGGTCTCAGAAGACAGAACAAGGTAGAGCCATTAGTATTGTTTTGGAGGTTTGAACTGAAAGAGTAATATATGAAACTGGAATACATACCATAAATTACTAAGGACACAAAATACAGGTGAGAACTATTTGGGTGTGCATGAAAAATCTAAGTATTTTGGTGAAGGTCTTAATGCTGATCAAGTATTTCAAGTATCCTTGTATTTTTCAGAAGAGGAATGAAAAGGGATTATTATTAATATTGTTTTGAAGCTTTAAATATTAATGGGGAAATGGAAATACAGTGCAGTTCTGTGAGTCTGAGAGTATAAGATGAGAAAAATCTAAAAACTGAGCTGTAGTAGTAAGATGAAATAAAACAAAATACTGAGGTGCTGCTCCAGGAATCTAAGAGAAGTGGGCATAAACTACAAATGTTATTCTGGAGCATTTAGTTAAATGCAAAGATCTGTAATCTTAGCACTCAGGACACTGAGACAAAAGGAATGCAAGTTTGAGGCCATCTTCACTAACACAAGGAGACCTTGCCTCAAAAATAAAAACAAAATAAAGGAATAGAAGAAAATAAAACAATTGATTGGGGCTTCTAACAAAAGTAGTAAGGAAACTTAGCAATATAATACCACGATGATTTTGAGTTTAGGAATAAGAACATTGATTATTCTGTAGTAAGATTATACATAAAGTTACCAGGTGAACCCAACATTGGTCTGAGGGTTCCAGAAAAACATACGTATTATCTCCAAGTATACAAGGAACTAGAGGATGGGGCAAACCCAGTACATTTTAATATTGTTTTCAAAGTTATAGCTACAGTACTTAAGAAAACAAAATAAAATTTCTAGGCTAGAAGTGTAATTTCAAGAATTGGGGGTGGAGACAGGAAGACAGTGAATTTGAGGCCAGCTTAGGATACATAGTAAGTTTCAGACAAATCTAGACTACATTATGAGATCCTGCCTCAAAAGGAAGTTTTTCTGACCGTAATTTCAAGGTTTCCAGTACTGGTCCCTGAGGCCATACCTTGTCATAGTAGTACCGCAAGGCCCGGCTAAGCTTGTCATAATTCATGTTGGTCTTGTTCTTTCGTAGTCCCCATAGCCGGGCCACCTCCTCTGCATCCACCAACTTGAACTCACCACCATCCCTTGAGGTCCAGGAGATGATGTGGCCATTACCTTGTTCTCTCAAAAGCTGCAGCAGAAACTGCCACAGTGTCACAGATGGGTCCATCACTAGGGAAGTGCTCACGCCATCCCAGGGGTACCTGGAAGACAGCAAAAATGATTCTTATTATCTTGCTTCTTCCTCTGTTCCCAAGTCTCAATACTGTTCCCTAAACAGTCTCCTAAACTTCCCATGTAGCTCTGGATATTCCTTGTATTTCACATGTGGGGACAAAAATGTGGGAGAAAAACATTTATGTGAGTAGTATGTCTGTGTGAGTGTATATGAACATATGTGTGGGTGCCAAGGGAGAACAGAAGAGGCTAATAGATTCCCTGGAGGCAGTAATGAGCCACCGAAAATGGGAACTGGGAACTGAACTCTGGTTCTCTGTGAGAGCAGCAAGCACTCTTTACCACCAAGCCTTCCGTCCAGCCCTGTCAAATGTGAATCTTTAGAAGCTACAGGGAAGATAGGGTAATAAAACCTGAGCTCTACAGAGTTCCATATCCTAGTTCTTGGAGTCTATGACTAGGTTATGTGACAGAGCAACAAGGAATTCTGAGATGAAATTAAGATTACAGCATTCACTCTGGTTTTATTTAAGGTCAACCACTGTATGAGTTCTTTTAAAAGCAGAGTTTAGAAAATGAGGCTGAAACAGAGTTTAGAAGCAGAATGGCAGGAGAGGGGCTTTCAGACATCAAAGGGACTTTCCCTGCTATTCCTGACTCTGGAGAAGGCTCCAAGATAAGGAAGTCGGGCAGCTCCACAAACCTGGAATGTCCCTCAGCCACAGCCAGTAAGGAAACATCAGTATTACAACTCAAGGCACAATGAGCAGGAAACAATTCTCCTGTAGAAAGGACTAAAGTCCTGCCAAGACCTTAATGCTAGCCTGGTAAAATCAGTGTTGGATCTCTGAGCTATCAGATGATAAATGTATAATATTTAAAGTGACAGGGCATTACCATGTAGCTCAGGCTGGTCTTGAACTCTTGCCTCAGCTTCCTAAGTACCAGGATTACAGGTATGCACCAATGCACCTACACAAATGTGTAGTTTTAAGGAAATTAAGTTAGAGATAATTTATATAGCAGGACTAGAAAACTACTGAAATGTCCTTGACTTGACCATATCTATCCATCTGCCTGACTGTCTACCTTCTGCCTCATCAACTTTTCCAGGATGTCTTTTGGTAGCCCCTTGCATGTTCACATGGGGCTCCTTCCCTCTACTATGCATTAATCCTCAAAAACAAAATGAAACAAAACAAAACAAAACAAAAACAAAAAAACAGCCCACTCAAAGGTTCTCTGCTTTATGAAGCCTTCCTGAATCTGAATACCTACTCTTTTCTGTCCCTTGATGCCCCCTTTTCGTAACCTGATTGTTACTCTGTGGTTTAGGCTTTCTAAAAAATTTTTTTTTGTTTTTTTTTTTGATGAGCACATATTATACATAATGTGTTTTATTATAACATTTCTATTATAAAAACTTTGATTACATTTACCTCCATTATTCTATCCTGTTCCCCTCCCTTCCCACTTGTTGATTTCCTCTTCCCAACTAGGTCTCTTTGTATTTTATGACTTTTTTGTGGTCTAATGAGTTTCAGTAGACTTGCTTACTTGAGGCATGGGTGAATGTTTGTTTTCAAGAGCACAGCTACTTTACCAGTGGCTACACCACTAAAGCAACCATTAAAGGCCTTCAGACCCCAGGAAAGGCTACATGAATCCTTCTTTTTTGCCACTGTTGCTGCTGTTTTGTGATAGGGTCTTATGTAGTTTAAGCTGCCCTCGAACTCATGATGCTATTGTGTCTGTCTCCTGTGTGCTGAGATTACACATATCCTAGCATACATGGCAGCTGCTTCTTTCTGTAGTGCTGAAGATCCTAGTAAAGAGCCTTATGTATGTTAAGCACATGTTTTATCACAGAGCTTCACCCTAAACCCATCTTTCTTTAAACAACCACATATTTCCTGTTTAATATTATGTCAGGCACTGCTCCAAGTAGAAAGGCATCTGGCCTACTGGACAATCAACCTAACTCTAATGCTAGACTTCTATGGTTTAAATCCTGGATCTGTCAGTTATTAGCTGTGTGATTCTGGTATTCATTATCCTGATACTAATTAACCTTTTTATACCTCAAACTTTGTCATCTGTGAAACAGGATAGTGACATACTCATCTATAAATTAGAGACTATGTATTATTATCATTATTGTGTGAATTAAATATAACAAGTTTGGTGTATAAGCTTTAAGTAAATATTTTATAATTTGTTCATAAATCTTTTTTTCTGCTATCCCCAAATTAAAAAAAGCTCTAAAAATAAAAGGCTTCTTTGTAATTCTTTTGGCAAGAAAACATGATTTGAAAGAAAGCAAGGCACATTCTGGATTTTATTAATCCTTGTTTAGTATGAATGTTCATACATTCTGCTGCAGAGATCTGAAAGCAGCTGGTGACAGAGCTGGCTGAGGGTGTTATGTAACATATCATATGTGCATCATACTAGCTTTCTAAATTGAAAAATTCAAAATTTTGAAATAAAGCCATGGGCTGTTATTTTATAAGCACTGTCTCACTTACCTCTCATCCCAACTCTGGAAAGTAGCCATTTTTCCTTTTGGAAAGGAGATATGCTTAATAGGATATCACTAATTTTTTTTCACCCAAGGCAGCTAATTTGTAAACTGAGGCAAAAGATGTTCAAGTGACTTCACTATGCCATACTGCGATGAGTGACAGTTCCAACTTTTGAACCAAGTATCATACTCCAGGGATCTAAGTGGTTACCTATATATTTTTAGTGACAGGGTCTCCTCTAACCTAGGCTAGCCTCAAACTTGTCATGAAGCTTAGGATGACCTTGAACTCCTATTTTTCCTGCCTCCACCTCTCAAGTACTGAGATTACAGGCAGGGTCATCATGATTACCTTCAGGGGTCTGAGAATTCAACCACCTGCACAGGTCTGTCTTCTGTGTACATATTATAGTTTTTGTTATATCTTATTATATTTTGTTATTATCCCTTAAAAGCTTGTGTCCTTCCTTTTCTTTCTTTCTCATTTTGTAGTTGTTGTTTTTGAGACAGTATTTCTCTATATAATAGCCTTGGCTGTCCTGGAAATCACTCTGTAGGGTAGGCTGACCTCGAACTCAGAGATCCACCTGCCTCTGCCACCTAAGAACTGGGATCAAATGTGTGCACTGCCCTGCTGCCTGTTCGTTTTTGGATGAGAAACAGAAAGGGAGTCGATCCAATGGGAAAAAATTAGGAGTGAGGGGGGTGGAGAGATGGAGGATGAACTCTAAGAAGGATATATATTATTTGAGAAAAGAAATCTAGTTTTAATAAGAGAAAATAAGAAAACAAAATATCATCAACTGATTCCTCCCTTTAGGCACGGCCCTCAGAGGAAGATGTTCCCTGTCACCCCATCACTACCCTTTTCATAAACAAACTGAAACTAATCCTGAACCTTCTAGTCCCTGCAAGGGTGGAACTCAATCAACCAACAATCCACCTGGCTGGGATTGCTGGATTAAGAATAAACCTTTTAAGGTTTTGAAGACTATGATTTAGATTTACAGCTTTATTCCTTAATCTTCATGAACTTACAGTATGATCATTTTCATATGTCTGAGATATTTCAAGGTTCATTTAGCAGACAGTGTTAGGCAGCTATCCAAATTACAGCACTAATGAACAGTTGATCAGAGTATTCTCCTCAGAGCTCTAAAGGACTAAATAAATATTCCCAAGACTGGCTTATTTTAGAGGTCCATAGAGTGCAGTGTGACACCTAGTGGCAAAGACAGGCAACTTCATCACCTCCTCTGAGATATGCCAGAGCCCAGTGTGAAATCTGCCCAATTAGTGTGCAGACTATCAAAGACAGGGGCTGATTTTGACTATTGCTTCTCTCACACAGGCCTTAACAAGAGCCCTAGACATCTGCCCTTCCCAGAAAGGTTTCCTTCCACTCCTCACCTCATTCACTGGGTGCCTCAAAATAGCTCGGAACATAATAGATCCTCCATATTAATATAATTCTTACATTCATGGGGCAGTAAGACATGTCTCAAAAGAAAGAAAACAAAATAGCACCCTTCAAAAGGTGGACTGTATTATTGCCTCTATTTTCTAGACAAGTCAGTGAAACATGGAGAAAGAAGTAACTTGCCTAAGGCTTCACCATTGGATGAGATACTTTATACTGGATGAATTGACTGAATGCTGTCAGAATTCAAACTCAGCATTCCTAGCCATTCAATGCCAGTTCCCTAAGAATAAAACATAGATGGGGAAGATCCCAGAGTGACAAGGATAAGAGCAGGACAGGCTTCCCCAAGGAAGTGATATTTGATGGAGGGGAGGTAGCACCTCATACTGATGTCCATGGGAAGGATAATTTTGGAACAGCATGGACAAACGCTCTGAAGTGACTACTTGATGTATCATGGTTCTTAGGATAACGCCCACTTTCTGAGACACACAATGGCAGGAGTGCCATTTCCTCCTTGCATTAACTCTATCATACAATCAAGTTCTAATCCCTTCCAGGTAGTATTTTTCCATCTGCATGATCCAATACAGAGTAACTTGTTTATCCCTGTAACTTTTTTCTGTCCTGGTCTTCACAGCCTCACACTCTGGCCTGTTCTGTCCGTGTGGTTTTGAGCAGCAAGCGCTCAACCTCTGTGTGCCATGTTGAACATCTGTAAAAGAAAGCATTTTACTCTTAAACCAAAAAAGAATTTTAAAATGCCTATCCTGAAAGGCTTTTATGGGGATTCAATGTGCCAATATATGTAAAGAACTTAGAAAAGTGTCTCTAGCACATGGTAGAAACTCAATAAATGTTAGCCCTTAGGTTGTGTGTCATTCTTTTCTTTTCCCCTCAACCATCTGGCTTTCAACATTTCTATGACCTCTTCTTCTACCCCTCTCCCTCAACTCATTTCCAGACACATTAGCTTTTGAACTGACTTCAGGGTCTTTGCACTGAGTGTTCTTTCCTTTACAAATTATAGCTTCCTCCTTTGTTTCCTTCAGGCCACGAGTGACATTTCCAAGTGTACCCTGCCTTGTCCCTAAGATTTCAAACCCCTTGATACTCTAGTCCTATTTGCTCTGGTTCATGTTTGTTCCTTAGCATTTATACAAAACATGATCTAATTTCACCTATTTCATAGTCTCCCTCACTTTTAGTAATATCTGCTTTCTATATGCAGTGATTTCTGCCTGTTTTGCTTCTTCATATCTCCAGCATCTAGAATGAATGCCTAGTACTCAATAGGTACTTAGTAAATATCTTTTAATATGTAAACAGTCCCAACTAACATCTTAACTAACTCTTACATCCCGTTTCTTCTTCTTCTTCTGTGTAGCTTTGACTGTCCTGGACTCACTTTGTAAACCAGGCTGGCCTTGAACTCAGAGATCAGCCTGCCTCTGCCTCTGCCTCCCTGAGTGCTGGGATTACAGGCGTGCACTGCTGTGCCCTGCTCTTCCATTCTATTTTTCTTCTTCTTCTTCTTCTTCTTCTTCTTCTTCTTCTTCTTCTTCTTTTTTTTTTTTATCTGCTCTCCCCCCAGACTGATTTCTGGGATACAATTTTCATTTTTGTGACAGGAACTCACTTTGTAGTCCAGGTTGATCTGAAACTCACTATGTATCCCAGGATAGCTTTTACTTCCTAGAAATTCTCTCTTGGTCTTACATGCTGGAAATATATAGGTGTGAACCTCCTAGATAGAGGGGGGGACACATTTATTTGTGCAACAAATTATTCCAAGCACCTATTATACAGAAGGTACATTCTTAGATGAAGACAGACCACTGAATAGGTAGATAAAACCTGTAAATCTCTATTCTGAGGATGTCTATTCTGAGGAGAGACAGACAATCTCTGTATCTGTAGTGTATCTAACTGTGACAGAGTACAAAGGAACAAAGCAAACAGGAAAAAGATCTGAACTCTGCTAAGTGTGCAAAATCAGATGGTCAAGGGGAGGGGGTGGGTGTTGACTACTTTTTTTTCACACTAAAAGGAACTTTGAAGCATTTTAGATGCTTTATACAGTATATTCCAGTGTGACAAATAGATATTTTACTTCAATAACACTACCTAGATGCAAAGACATGAAAGCACTTTCTGAAACATTGTTTCTATGTGTGCCTTTTCATATCACCATCATCACATTTCTGTTAACACATCCTTTTATTCATAAATCAAACGGTATTCCTAGAAACATCTTTTGTGTGTTCCCTGCGCAGTGTGGTGAAAAAATTCTTTTGGGTATGGCAGATGAACAGGACCTTGGAAGGTACAATGCAGAGACATGAAAGTAGTGTTAAGGGAGAAAGAGCTAATGCAAAGGCCCTGAGGCTGGCCTGCACCTGCTGATTTTGAGGAGCAGTAAGGAGGAGCCAGCATGGCTGTAGCATGGGTCTGAAATGGGAAGATGAAGGAGGTAAGGTCAGTGAAGTGACTAGGTTAATTAACTCATATATTTTTTTCTTTACACTTGGGAGGGTTATGGTTCTGACTCCCCCAATCTGGCCCAGTACAGGAAGAAAGTAGTTAAGCCATTCATGTAAAGTCACACAGCTACTGGGACTTGAGGTGGATGGGTCCTGAGACCAGTGTAGAATGGAGACAGCTCTGCTGGCAAAAGGAAGAGCAGAAACAAAAGCCTGGTAATTGGAACAAATCTGTCTGTTAAGGAATGTTAAGCAATGAAATGAGAGAGGGGCACTTAAAAAATGTTCCTCAAGCCAGGCTTGGTGGCAAATGCCTTTATTCCCAGCACTCAGAGAGGCAGAGGCAGGCGGATTGATATGAGTTCAAGGCCAGCCTGGTTTACAAAGGGAGTCCAGGGCAGCCAAGGCCACACTGAGAAACCCTGTCTTGGAAGACCAAACCAACAAAACAAACAAATATGTTCCTTGCATTAAGCAGTTACTGGACTATCATCTCTGAGTAAGGCTTTTGACTTCCAGATGCCCCAGTTTTCTCATTTGCCTGCTGAATAGGGCTGTGATGAGGACTAAACAAGCTGGAAACTAGAATATTCTGCCTGGTACACAGCAAGTGTAAAGTGTAAAGGTTTAGAACTGTCATTATCATCAGTACCACTATTGTACTTGATAACAGTAGCAAGGCAAAATGTCTAAGTGGTTAAGAGTGTCTATGAGAAAATATGTCATACAGTAAAAATCCCTCAGTTTCACAAGTACACAGGATCACCTAAGAGATGGGGATGGAAAAGACTGATTCAACACGTGGAGAGGAGGAGGGAAATAAAGTACAAGGTCTATCTTCTTTGGGAAAGGATTGCAAGCACCAGACCTAGAAGGAAGGCTTCTGAACAAATCTAATACAAAAGGACTGAGATATGGTTTAAGCTGACTCCTATTAACAGCATAGAAGGAAAGCCATCACATAACGATTAAAAGAGGGACAGGACAGGGCCATAGACTGGGCTGCTGAAAATTAAAAACAAACAAAAAACAAACAAACAAAAAACAAACAAACAAAAAACAAAGTACCAAACTGATCCCCTGTTAAAAAGAGCAGCCCAAAGATTGGAGTCTACAAATAAGGGAGAAAAGTTAGGGCAGTGATAACTAGAGGGATGTGAATGCCAGCATGCAAACTAATCCATAGTAAGACGGGGGCAGTGGGATAGGAGGATAAAGTCATAGGCTTAAGCACTGGGGACTCTAGGGTGCCGAAATATAAACTCAGGTAGACTGACTGTTGAACAGGCATGGG
Organism: Psammomys obesus; assembly: GCF_907164565.1. Classification (NCBI taxonomy): domain Eukaryota; kingdom Metazoa; phylum Chordata; class Mammalia; order Rodentia; family Muridae; genus Psammomys; species Psammomys obesus. The sequence continues at coordinate 1,128,069 of NW_026590542.1, forward strand.
ATGTCTGGAGGGGCTACAGCGCCACGGATTGATTTACTATAACAAACATGAGGGGTTTAATAAACAAGGCCACAGAAAGGTCCTCTTAAAGTTGAGATTAGGGGAAATGAAAACACTTTAGACGCATCTACTACTAAAGGGGGACTGGATAATGAAACATACTGGTTCCCAATAAGTTGGGGGTGGGGAAGGGCAAGATCACGGACGAATCCATTAAGTTGGAATGGCGAAAATCATAAGCTCACAGACTGATCCATTATACAGAGACAGCAGGAGGTTCGGACACGTTCAGATCCACTATAAAGGGAAAAAGGAGCAGGCAATACACACAGAGGGGCAATCAGTTGGTGGCAATGCAGTCGAACACCGGCAGGCCGGGGCCAAACCACCTCCCTTGCGCGGGGAAGAGAAGAGTATGTGGGGTCATGGACAGGGCCCTCCACCTAGTTGCCTGGGGCTCACCTGCGTGTGGCGCGGCAGTGGCGGTGGCAGCGGCAGCTCCGGGGGGCGGGGGCTCCATACGAGGCCCCACCGCCCCCCAGGCCCGGGTTCCAAGGCTTCAGCCGCGGTAGCAGCCGCGGCTGCAGCAGCACCCAGAAGCCTCCCCTGCGGTTCCCCGCTCACGTGGGCCCTCGTGGGAGGAGCCCAGCGTCCTGCTGCTTGCTGATTGGACAAAATACCAAGGATCATAGGCACAATTTGGGGGCCTTGTGGTGGTGGAATCCTAACCGAGCTGTGACGCGATTGGCCTAAAGGGGACTGATGGACTGTGGGTGGCCCACAGACTTTAGAGAGGCTTTGGGCGGCGCCTGACGCTTCACGCTGATTGGGTCAAGGAGGACTGCTAGCCAAGTGCGCAAGTGTCAAGGTTGGGGCGGGTGTGTTTTGGGTGGTGGGGGAGGTCGGCTGGTTCACACAGATTGGCCTAAATGAGATTGATGGCAGACAGACAGCCCTAGAGGGTAAAGGGGTGGTGGATGAGCTCTGCTTTCAGCTGATTGGTGGAGACTCTGAAACAGCTGCCAAAACACCAAAGTAGGTGGTGCTTCACGCCATGCCTTTCAGCGGAAACAGGACTTATTTAGGAAGGGGAATAACAGCAAGGTAGGGCTTGATTCTGCGTGAGCGGGTAGAATAACGCTATGGTAATTAGCTAGGCAGGATAAATTTAGAATCCAACAGAGGGAAGACTGAATGGCTGCCAGATATGCAGAGGAGTTGAGAGGTAGAAGAAATTAAGGGTAGGGTCAAGCTTCAGCCAGAGTTATAAGGGTGGGAATTGGTTCTTAGGTATCTAAGACTGAACTTAAACCTAGATTGTAAGGCCTGTAGCAGGAAGGGCAGGATCTGTGCCTACTGGGGGAAATTAAAACTATTTAGAACTATTGAGGGACCAAATCAAGGGTTGGGCGGTAGTGTTAGTTAGGGTACCTGGATGACCACCGAATCGTAAGACATAATTCACCTTAAGAGCTGAAGTAAAAAGCTAATGGCCATAGAAACAAATCACGTTGAATTAGTACTTCTAAAATTTGTTTCATGGGTCTCATGTAGCCCAGGATGACCTTAAATTTAAACAATCATCTTGCCTCTACCTTCTGGGTGATGGGGTCACAGATGTGCCACACAATCAGTGTATGTACACAGTACTGGGGATTGAATTTAAGGTTTTATGTATGACAGGCAAGCACTCTACCAATTGAACCTCATCTCCAGCCCATGAATCAGTCCATTATTTATGGTAATACAAAGGGCACTTTTACAAATATCTACAAAAAGGAATTAAAGTGTGTGTGTGTGTGTGTGTAGGGGGAGCAGTCAAGTTTCACAGACAAAAGAGGGCAAAACATAAAGTCAGGTGGAAAACACAATTTGGAGGTGAGATGCCTAAAATGTTTTAGAGGTTTTATAGAGAAGATGAGTCTTCTAGTACCTCTGGTCTCTAGGGCACTTAGTCAATCAGTGAGAATTAGGGGGAAAAGAAGGGCTGTGTGATTCCAAGGCATTCAGGCTCTTTAATATTGGAGGATGGGAAGAAGCAGTCAATGGGAAGATGGCTCTGGGAAATTCTGCAGGCCTTGTAGTTCTCTAAGTCCCTGTAAAAGAGGATAAAGGAGACTGAACAGAGGCTGGATACAAGTCCTATTCCAGGTTTGCACTGTTTATTACTCTCTTGGATTCAGTTTAGAAGGAAAGATGACCCCTCCCTTCTTTGACTTTCAGGTTATCACCCTAAAGTACTTGAAGGGTGGAGTGAAGTGAGATGTTCTTACCTCTCGCATCATGTGGATATGGGCCTTGATATTCACGGAGTCCTTGGTGAGGCTGTTGCTGAGCCTAGAAAAAAAGAACAAGAAAGGGCAAAGTGGATCCCCTTAGGGTTATAAAGATGATTCCTCCTCATCACTTCAAGAAATGCTTGCATCCTGGATGGCTTCCACTTGGCCTTCTCTAAAGCATAGATGCCTGGAATTTCCCTATTTAAAGATTGAGAGAAATAGGGCCAGTGAGATGGCTCAGCTGGTAAAGGTGATTGCTGCCAAGCTTGGCAACTTGAGTTCAATACCCAGGACCCACATAGTAGAGGAATAGTAGAGAACTGACTTCCAAAAGTTGTCTTCTAACCTTTATATGTATTCACAAAAATGTAACATAAAAAAAAAAAAGATTAAGGGAAAGAGGGAAGGGAGGAATAGGGAGTATATGAATGTGATCAAACTACATGATACAATTGAAAGATATTGTCTTTATGAAACCCATTGTAATGACTATATGATAATAAAAAAGTAAAGATTATTGAATGACTTATGTATGCCAGGCAGCTTTAAATACTGGGAAAATAGCAACAGAAACAGCAGTAAATGAAACAGAATTCCTTATCTCCTCAAGCTCCTTTTGTAAAAATAAGATTTTTAGTCTTAAATTATCTGTCTGTTGTGTGTGGGAAAAATGTACCATGAGTGTAGGTGGCCAAAAAGGTTAGAAGAAGACATCAGATCCCTTGGAGATAGAGTTACAGGTGGTTATAAGCTGTCTGACATGGGTGCTGGGAACTGAACTCAGTTACTCTGGAGAGCAGTATGTACTCTTAACCACCAAGCTACCTCTCTAGCCCCTCAAATATTAAGAGACAAAATAAACACAAGCAACTATGGTGTGTTAGATCTATCTAAGCATAAGGAAATAAGTACTATAAGGAAAGAAAGAATGAAGGAGAAGAGGTAGGAAGTGGAAACCTCAATTTCTAAGAGTGCTCAGGTTTGGCTTCACTGAGAGCTTTTCTTTTGAGACTATATTGCCCAGACTGGTTTCCAATTCAAGATCCTCCTGCCTGAACTGCTGAGATTATAGATGTGTACCATATGCCCCTACCACTGAGAAGCACTTGAGTAAAGACCTAATAAAGAAGTCCACATGGTGGGGGGTGATATGGAAGATATGTGTTCTAACCACATAGATCACCCAATACAAAGATGCTGAGGTAGGAGCATGCTTGATATGATTCAGGCATGACCAAGAAGCCACTGTGGCTTGAGAATAAGTGAGAGGTGAAGTCAAGAGAGGTGAGGAAGGAGGTAGAGGGTGGAAAGTCCACAGGCCCATTGTAAAAACCTCAGCTTTTACATTAAATAAGGTGATAATGGGAAGGCTAAGAGTGGAGGATAGATGCAAACTGATTAAAGATATAAACTCATTAGGGTTTAAAAAAACCCACCTGGCTGTAGAGCAGAATACTGACAGGATAAGAAATCTAAATGTGAAGGCAGCAAGTCCACTGAGGAGGGTAATGCAATAGTTCAGGTGGACAATGGTGGCTCATACTACAGGGAACAGTAGTTGAGGTAACGAGAAATGTTTCAATTTGGGATGTATTTTGAAGACAGCACCAAAGAGTCACATTCAGGTGTGTGAGAAAGGACTTTAGGAAGAAGCCAAGGCACAAAATACCTAGGGTAAATGGAAATGTTTGAAGCCACCATAGCCCTGGACTGCTGAGTTATATGAATTGGTCAACTCCTTCTGTCCAAGTCTGCTTGGATTGGGTCTTATCTAAAAGAATCGGTCAGAAATGAATACATTGGACCAAAGAAGAACTTCCTGAAAAATAAAAAAGATGGGAGTAAGAGTTAAGCAGTAGGAAGGTCTTTTCCACAGAAAGACCAACAGGCACAAAAGAGCTTTGTGAGAAGCACTCAGTGTTAGAAAAATTACATGAATCATTATGGGAGATGGTATAAGATAATGTAGAAGCAGCAGGAGGGGCTGGATAGTGCAGGGTATAGCATGATAGAAAATCCAGCTTAATTGTGGTGATCTATTTGTCAATGCAGTATTCAGTTTGAGGGGTAAATGAAATTAAATACTGCATGAAAAACAAGGCAACGGGATAGAAAGTTGGAAAAAAAACAGTATGAACCCATTTATTTATTACTATCTCCCTAATTTATATTGCCAACTATCTTAAAAAACCTATGTCAATGTCTAAATTCCTCTTATTTTACAGGCCCCACATTGAGGTCTAGCTCTTCCCTCTTGATCTGCTCTTCAGTCTCATAGATAAGTAATGCTATCTTTCTGGTTACTTAGCAAAAACCTAGATTCTCCTCTTTTTCAGGACTAGCATTGAACTTAGGGCTTCACACATTCCAGTAATATACTCTACTACTGATGAACCAGTACATGTACCCCAGCTACATGTACCCCAGTCATAGGTGCTATGAAGGGGAAATGGGAAAAGTGAGGGAGGTTTTTTATCTGGGGAGGGGAGAGGGAGAGAAACACTAAGGAAAAGGGAGAGAGGAGATGTAAAAAACACCAAGGATGATTGTAAAGGCTGTAGGGAAATACTATTTTATGTTTATTTAAAAGTACATATATAACATACACATACATATAAATTTAAATGAAGTTATACTTCTTGGAGTGATACTTTCCCCAAATACTATAGACTATCTAAGAAAAAACCCAAGGATAGGTATAGGTCAGCTGGCCTCCAATTCAAGATCCTCCTCCCTGGACTGCTGTAGAGTTGTTGGTCAGCGGAATTCAAGAGACTCCCAAAACAATGCAGGCAATTGCTCTTGTTCTTGCTTGCCTCCCAGAGCCTGAAGGTAAGACCTCACTGATGAAAATACCATATTCTTCAGTCATAGGACTTAGGGGGAATCCAATTGGAACTAATCTGGAAGCCTCGGTGCTGTGCAAACTGTCAATGGAGATCAATCACTAGGCCTATTCAGCTGTAGAGCCTATGAGACACACAATGATTTGAGTGCCAAGATATTCCTGATGGTGCAAGAGTAGCATTTTTCATCTTGGGGTAACCATCAGCTATCTCACTGGAACTAAGGTCTGTTCAACAGGAAAGAATTCTGACTTGGTACTGTAAACCTAGCCAACTACCCATGGCTGGAGTGGTGATAGACCTGAGAACCCAAATTAATGTAATTTTTGTTTTCTAAAAAACATATCCTTTTACCCACAGGTAAGTGTACCTGTCATCCCTCATTTAAAAGGCTGCTTTTTGCAACAGATGAAGACTATTACAGAGAGCCACAACTGGCCAAAATGCAGAGAATAAGTGACTGTGAGGTGCCAGACCCCAGCTGATACATTTGTAAGGCAACCCCTACACCTAAGGCACAGGGAAAATCATTGAAAAAGAGTGGAAAGATTTTAAGACTCAGAGGCCCATATGTCTGCTGTTAGATATTCCCTAGATATGATGGGGAAAGAGCATGCATGAACTCCTAACAATTTGGTTGACATGTCAATGTGTGTACACCCCTAGATGAGAACTACAAGTAATCAAAGCCTGCTGAAAGAAGGAGAATCACTCTCCTTTAAGAACAAATTCCCATATAGGCTGTTCATATCCCAAGTGGTTAGCTCTGGGCACACGTTCGTTCACACAAGCAAAACTAAATAGACTTAGTAGATTATAAACGTGTGATGCGCACGCACACACACACACACGTATACATATGTAACAATAATAATCAACAAAGAAATACACTAAAATCAGTAAGTACTGGCACACAATTCTGGATACATAAAGTAATCAGCAACTATGCTAGTTTGAAATGTATCCCAAGTAACCAAGTTTTAAAGAGAAAGTTCATCTACATAGACTCAAATCCTAATCTAGGATTATGAATCTTTGAGATAGTTCTACTAGTTATAACTGAGAAATATGAGCACATTGCACTGGTAGAAAGCAGGTCAACAGATTAGGCAAGGAGTCTTTCTGATAGGCATTGTTAACTTCAAATACCCTATTTGAGGAAAAAATGTCAATTCTCAAAAAGAAAAAAAAATCCCTGTATATAAAAATTGCACTTGTGATCTTCTAACACTAAAAACTCTGGAAAGCTTAAGAGAATAAAAGCTCAAGAGAATAACTGCAAATACTATAAAGAAGACAACTCTAGACAAAAGGAATCTAAGGATAAACATGACCAAGGAGAAGTTTTACATTGAAGGTGTTTATGTTTGTGAGTGGTTATTTATCACTGCTCCATCATACTCATTTCTCTAAGCTATGCCATATGTGACAGTTTTTCTAGCATGCCAGTAATATCCCCCCCCCCCAATAGCCCATGGCTTTTTCAGCCAGTGTAATGACTCAAATGCTACTCATCTGGGAGTGGGAATTGAGAGTAGATCTTATAGGTGGCCTCCACTACCTACTTATTTTATGTGTATGGATGTTTGGCCTGCATGTAAGCTCTATAGGACTTGTGTGTTTGTTGCTAAAAGGCCAGGAGAGGGCATCAGATCCCCTGGCACTGGAGTTAAGGAAGGTTGTGAACTCTGGAAATAGAACCTGGGTCTTCTGCAAAGAGTGAAAGTATCCTTCACTGCTGAGCCATCTCTCTAATTACGACACTACCTATATTTCAAACTCCTCACCCAAAGTAGTTCTTTTGTACCCCAAACCAAAAGTAATGGAGCCCACATTTTTTTCTCTCCCCACCACTACTCACATAGATAAGCTTCTATTATCCCTTCAATTTGCTTCTAACATAATTCACTCAACAGAAACTTTGTGCTTTACATTATTTTAGTGATCTACAGTATAAACTTCTTCCTTTATAATGCCTATAAACTAGGCTAGGGACATACTTCAGTAATAGAGCTCTTGCTTAGTACAGAAGAGACTTTGGCTTCAAGTCTTAGTACTGTAAAAAAATGTAAATAATACTTATTACCTAAGTGTAAAAGATAATAAACACAAGAAAGAAAGAAATTTCAGAGTAAATATTAAGAGGTAATAAGATGCTAGAAAAAGAGAAAAACTAGAAGATAGTTGGTGAGATGGTTCAGTGAGTAAATGTGCTTGCCACATAAGCCTGTAGATTCAAGTTCCATTTATGTAATTCTTGGAAGGAGAGAACCAACTCCACAAAGCTGTTCTCTGATCTCCACATGTATGTTAACACATGCCTACACAAGCTAACAGTAATGTATTAAAATCCAAGGGGGCCAATTCAAGAATACTAGATGTTGCAATTTTGAAGTTATGTCACAGAGGAACTTGTTATTTATGTAAGATAACCAAGAAACTACATGGGGAGTGCTGCAGACAGACAACAGCAGCTACTGAATGCTCCCAAAGGTAGGAAATGCTTAAAGCATTTGTTAGGGCTGGGGAGATGGCTCAGTGGACAAAACATTTGCTGTAAAAGCATAAGAACCTGAGCTTGTATCCTCAGTACCAATGGAAAAACTCTAACACCAGCACTGGCACTCGCTGAAGCCAAAAAATGTCAAGCTCTAGGTTTTATGGAGACCCTGTCTCAAGAGAAATAAAACAAACAGCAATAGAGGAAGGCATTGTCTCTGCATGTGTGGGTACAGGCATGTGAAGTTAAAAGTGGTGAGAACCCAGTGAATGAGCAGGAACATTAGCAGATAGGTAAGTGAGAAGTAGCTTCTTTGATTGTTACTGATGCTTGAGATGGACGTGTCATAGATGTATGTACATATAACAGCCAAGTCCTAGAATGTAAGCATCTAAGACTCTTCTGTTTTGTTTACTGCTGTATTCTCAACACCAACCACACAACCTGGTATAAACGTGTGAAAGAATGATATAAAAAACATTTACTGAGTGTTTAGTAAAACTCCCTGGCTGAACTTTGCATCATCATTTTTATTAGCTCTGGTCCTAAAGAGGAAGGTAATATGATTTTCTAAGTAATATCCCAGGTATCCTTGGGGAAAAGGGTTAAGATTTGGGATGTCTTTTTATTCAGTTTTTTGTTTGTTTTATGTACAGGGCCTTGTTTTATCACCCAGACTGGCTTCAAACTCAGGATCCTCCTGCTTCATCCTCCAGGGTCCTGGGATTCCAGGTGTGCACTACCATATTTGGCTTTTATGCATTTGTGTGTGGTGTGTGAGATGGATAGAACCCAGGGTTTCACACATGCTAGGCAAATGCTCTTACCACTTCCCTGTACCCCTATCCAAGGTGGTTTTAGACACTATCCTCCTGGAATGAACTCACTCTGTGAGAAGAGAACTCTTTCGGTCAATGAACTTGAGAGCTTCAGCCAGTGTCAACTCCAGGAAAAAACCATATCCCAGGGCCACATAGATGCGTGAAGTATCTGGGCTGAGAAAAAAGGTCAGAGAAAGTGGAGGAAGTCTTTATTACCATTTAGCATATTTAAGGTGTTTCCTATTCCTTCCTATTCCGCAAAGTGAAGGCTCTATAAGGGCAGATATTTTGTATTCATTCACTGTCACACCCACAGCATGTAGCTTATATCCTAATGTAAAATAAAAGGTACTAGAGTCTGGTATAGAAAATACTAATAAATACATGAAGAAGGGAGAAACTCAGAGAGGGAATACACTCACACCACTGTGTCAACGAAGAAGTTACAGCCCAAGTCCACCTGCATATATAATTCCGGGTGATTGGTTTCCTGTAGGGCCAGGAGAAAAGAGATATAAGTGGTCAGTTTCTAAAGCAGATAAAGTTGTTGTTCTGGGGTTTCTCTTCCCGCCACCCTTTGTACACATATACAAACTGATACCCAATTTAAAACCCTTTACCTGGAGTCGCTCAATAACATTTCTCAGTTGAAGGTATACTGATAGCTGCTCATATACCTTGTCTCGATGGTCCAGCACCTTTCTGATATGTGGAAATACAACAGTGAACATTAGGCAGCCTTATTCCTCGAGATACCTGACATTATGTCCTAACAGGCATTTTAAGCCAGGTTTGGTAGTTCATAGATATAATCCCAGCAACTGAGAGACCGAGGCAGGAGGATTATGAGTTTACGATCAGCCTGTGCTACCAGTTTCTGCATTAACACACACACACACACACACACACACACACACACACACACACACACACGATGGTATACGGACAGAGACACACCAGGCATTTTTAATAATGCAGGTCAGACTGTATTTCATCCTGAGCTCTACCTCTTATTAGTAATATGACTTTGAAAAGCAGGAAACCTGTTTAGGATTAAATTTCCTCACAAATAAAATAGATGACAGTATTACATTGCAGGAGTCATTAAAATCAAGCATTTACTACAAAGTGTTTTAAATTTAAGCCAAATGGTAAGTATTGTATACTTGCTACCTATTACTATTACAAATATTTCATTTTACTCAGTGCCTTATGACAACTAAAGAGTCCCATGTTCACCCTAAATGTACTCCCCATCTCTTTTAAGATGCTCACACAGCCCTGGTTCTGAACATCTAACTTTCTGTTCAGATTAATAATGACAGCAATAGTAACCATCCAGTTATTGAGTTTTTAGTGTATTTAAAAAACTGGAGCTAAATTCCTTTTTCAAATTAACTATACAGGTTATTTGTTTTATTTTCCAAAACAAGATCTGAGTTTCCCAGGCTAGTAATGACTCTGTAAGCACATGAAACGTTCCTTTCCTCTCAGCTTTAATATAATAGTAGTTGGGTTTATCTGCAATTTTAAGTATATTCTTACTTACAATTATGCATATATTTTGTGTACATGTATGGGTGCCATGGTAGATACCTGAAGGTCAGAGGTCAGCTTTTAGGAGTCTTATTCCTTCCACAATGTGGGTCTCAGAGATCTAACTCACGGCATGGGGTTTGAGGCAAGCTGTCTTGCTGGCCCTAGTTTGCTTGTTTTGAGGGCCTATCTCAGAGCCTACGCTGTAATCAACCTGGGCTTAATGGCGTTGAACTCTAGATCATCCTGCTTCAGACACCCATCCCAAGTACAGAGACTGTTTCACCACACTGGGCTTTTTTTTTTTTTTTTTTTTTTAAATATAACCTTGTTCTATTTTCAAGGCTGGCTTGAATATCCTGGCTAAAGAAATTAATTTTCCCACCTTTCCACTAGATAGGACTACTGGCACATATCACGGAGCCTGAGCCTGGCTTCATTCTATTTTTTTTTCCTTTGAGGGACAGTCAGTCTGTAGTCCAGGATAATTTCCAATTTTCAAATATCCTCCTGCTTTGGCCTCCCTCATGCTGGAATTACAGTCATGTGCTATCATGCTGGGCTTTGTGCTACATTCTTTATATTGGTTTATATATTTAAAACTCAAAAAAAAATACACATTAAGAAGGCCCCATAAGCTTTTATGTTTCACAGATGAGCAAAGTTCATAAAGCATAGAGAGGCGAAGTATGGTACAACTTGCTCCTAAATATTGGTTTAAATAGCTTAGTCAGAAACACCCTAGGTTCAGAATGACTATTTTTATAAGACAAACAAGGTGGAAGGCGCTGCCAAAGTAAAGTTCCAACCAAATCGCAGCCTTGACGTCAACCTCTACAGGTCGTCTGGTTGGCCAATCCGAAAGTTTGGCTAGGATTCTGTCCCACCCATCACGTGGAATTTCTCAAACGTCACGCCTCCTGCGTTGTCACTCACTTCAAGTCTCGTTGCAGGACGTCATTGATAAAGGCCTCATACCGCAGCACTTTTCCCCCTGTAGTATCCAAGGCTCGCCGTTTCGGGGGCGTCGCCATAATGAGCTCCTGGGGAGTGAGGGGGGGGTTACCGCGTTAAACCCTCCAATTTAACTTCACAAAGTTCCCTCCAACCTCTCAACGCTGCATGCCTTCTTTCAGCTCTTGCTATGGGGTTCCTCTTTCTGCCCAACCCGACTCTTGGGCTCGTTCACTCACCGGTACCCAAGGGCGGTGCTTACCTTCGTTAGGCCCACCCGCAATAACTGTTAGTATGATCCGCAGCTTCCGCATGGCGCAGATGGATGACGTGTTTCCTGCATGGGCGTCAACCAAATGGATGGAGAGAGGCGGTCCGGAATAGGAGAAGGCGCGCTTAAGAGAAGCAATTCAGTCGTAGTCTAAGTGAACCCTTGGAGATTGCACAATCCTATCAAGCCAGAGGGCCGGGCTCCTTGTCTGTCAGGAGGTCGCTAGCCAGCGGGAGGTTGGTTTGGGTGAAGTTTAATAAGATTTGGCAGGTTCTGAGGGAGGCTGGACTCACAGTGAAGTAGGTAGAGGGAGTTAAGCGTTTACAATTTTATTTGTTTATTTGAAGTGTGTGCCTGTGTGCGCGTGCTAGCGGTTAATGACATTTGGCGGGTTCTGAGCGAGGTTGGGTTTACAAGAAGGTAGGGAGAGGGAGTTAAATGTATATTTACTTATTTATTTGAAGTGTGTGTGCTTGTGCTCGCGTGCGTGTGCATTTATTTGAAGTGTGTGCCTGCATTTATTTATTAGAAGTGTGTGTGTCAGTGTGTGTGTGCGCGCGCGTGCGCCCCCGCCCGCCAGCGGTGCTGGATTTAAAGGCAAGTTGTGAGCTACCATGATGTGAGTGCTGATAATGTAGTTCATATCCTCTGCAAGAGTTGTATGTGGTCTTAACTGCTGGGCTATTTCTGTAGCTCCCTCTCCACTCTTAAAAAATTTTCCTTTATTTACATGGCCTTTTTTGTTTGTTTAGTTTTTGAGACATGGTATTGCTATTTAGTGTAGGCTGGTTTTGAACTTAATCTTGTAGTTTAGGTTTTGAGCTAGAAACCCTCCTTCCTTTGTCTTTTGAATGGTGGGATTTCAAACATGTATCCAAATTCCTAGCTTCCACACTATTTTAATTTTAGAAGCTTTATAAAATGTTGTCTTTTTGTTTGTTTTTGAGACATGGTGAGAGAATCTGATCCTGATTTCATAAACATCAGTCTTGCATGTGATGCAGACATATGTGGCAGCAAAACACTCATACACTAAAATAATATTTTTTTGAGACAGGGTTTCTCTGTGTAGCACTGACTGTCCTGGACTCACTCTGTAGACCAGGCTGGCCTCAAACTCAGAGATCTGCCTGCTTCTACCTCCCTGAGCCCTGGGATAATAGTCATGCACCACCACCATGCCTGGCTAATCCAGATCTTTTGAATTGGGAAAACATATGCCTTTAATCCAGATCTTGAGATGGGAAGATATACGTTTTATCTAGATTATTTGAGCTAATCTGGGTCACACTTTCTGCTGGAAGCCTATATAAGGACATGAAAGAAGGAAGCTTTTGCTGTTTGCCTGCACTAACAAGTGCATTCCTTTACTGGCTTTTTCAGGATTCCAGCATATATGGAAGACTAGCCTCATGGGCTGAACAACCACTCGATTCTTGGACCTTCTATTCATAGCCAGCCATTGTTGGACTAGCTGGATCACAGCCTGTAAATTATTCTAATAAATCCCCTTTCTCTGTGTGTGTGTATGTGTGTGTGTGCATGTTTGTGTGTGTGTGTATTTGTTCTATAAATTGTGTATGTGTGTATATTTGTTCTATAAGTGAATCTTGGCTAATACAATATGTGACACCAGTGATATTCAATGAAGAGGATTGTTAAATACATTGTTAAAAAACTGTAAATTATTGAGGGGAGTAGTATAGAATGGAGAAATTACATGAAAATGTACAGAAGGAATTTAAATGTCTAATTAATAGAAAAATATGCTCCACTTAGTGAAGTTTAAGTTGAGTGGGAGAAGTCAAAAAGAACAACCAGACAAATATTTAGCCCTTAGAAACATAAAATGTGTGAAAGAAAAATCAACAAGTGTTGGGGAGTAATATTCTCTGAATTGATCTTAAAATCAAAATATTGATCAAATCTAAAAAAAAATAATAAAATTAAAGATGCTACATCCTGCAATATAAAATATCTAGGCAAGATTTAATTCTTCATGTACTACTATATAATTTTTTAATCTTTAATAATGTTAAAATTATTTGTATGCTGTCTTAGTTTGCCTTCTATTGTTGTGATAAACACCACAACCAAAAGCAATTTGGGGAGGAAAGGGTTTATTTCAGTTTATACTTTTATATCATAGTCTGTTACTAAGGGAAATCAGGGCAGGAACTCAAGGCAGGAATCTGGAGGCATTATGATCTAATGCAGAGATCATAATGCCTGTTTTGTCATATAATCCAGGATCACCTGCCCAGAGGTGATATTGCCCACTGTGGGCTGTGTCCTCCCACATCAATTACTAAGAAAATACTCACAGGCCAATCTGATGGAGACATGTTCTCAATTCAGGTTCCTAACCCCAGAAGACTCTAGCTTGTGTCAAGCATATATACCAAAGGATCATTTAAAAGTAAATCAATTTCTTTATGATTTATTATCAGTAAATGTTTAATTTGTATGGCTTTTTTAAATAGCTGTATACACAGGGCCACATAAAAATTTCTCAGTCCAGTTTGCCTTGAGCCAGCCAGAGCAACCAAAACTTTTAGGATTTAGTCTCAAGTGACGAAAAAGTTTGCTGACCTCTATTCTATGCTCCTGAAATTATTTTTTTTTCAAGACAGGATTTCTCTGTGTAGACCTGGATGTCATGGACTTGTTTTGTAGGCCAAGCTGGCTTTGAATTTACAGATACTCACCTGCATTTGCCTCCCTGAGTGCTGGGATTGCAGGCATGTACCTGGCTCCTGGAATTATTTTGAAGATATTGAAAAATAAATATTTAATTATATGTTTAGTGGTGACAAGTTCCTTGAAGAAAATAAAACAAGTATATAGAGCTGCTAAATTCATCACCAAAGTACTCTAGGGTAGTTGAATGCCATATTCAATGATGCCTCGTTACTATTCAATAATGACATTTTTCCTAAGGAAGGAGCAGTGAGCAGTATCCATGTTTGCCTAGTATAACATGGGTTAGTTTTCATCTGTGAAGTTAGAAAATTAGGAACATTAGGTCTTTTAAGACATTTTTCCTTGTAAATATGTATGGGTGTCTTGCGTGCATGTATGTTTATGCACTATAAGTGTACAATGCCTGTGTGAGGCCAGAAGAGGTCATTGGATCCCCTGGAACTAGAGTTACACATGGATATGAGCAGCTGTGTAAAATGCTGAGATTTGAGCATGAGTCTTCTGCAAAAGCAGCCTCTGCTCTTACCTGCTGAGCAATTTCTTCAGCCTAAGACTAGGTGTTAGTTACAGAGCACACTGACCCAGAGAATAGTAGAGTTTCAGATCCAAGAAACAAAGGTTATTTTAAGTTTGATAATTTTGGAAAGAAGTAGGTAACCTCCCAGAGAACATAGACAGGTTTTGTAGAGGGTAAGAAGTCCTCAAGCACATAGATAAGCAGTAAAGAAACCAGGAAATGTTAAACATGCAGGCTTGTCTCTTCAGATATTTACTTGTCTTCCACCCGGAACACTGGGAAAGGTTATAGTTAAGAAGACCTGTTGATCTTTTGCTGTCTGATCTTTTTTCCGTGCTTCACCCAAATTCCCCCAGAATATTATGTTTATTTATCCCAGACTCCCCTCCCCCGGAAATAAATCTCGAGCATTGTTTCTAGGCCATAAAAACCCATTCTTATGAGAGATGTCACTTGCACTTTACAACAACCTAAGTTACTTCTTGTTATCCTAGAGCCAGGTCAATCCTGATTCCCACAGGAATTATGTTTACCTTATTTTGCCCAGACCCTTTATGTTTACCTCAGTCATTCTCCCTAGACCTGTGTCTTAAGTGTAGAGCCTGTCTTTATGAAAGGAGGCATGTCTATTTTGTAAAGAATTTCAATGTGAACATGTCTTAAGCTTTGTTGTACATCTGGGACTGAGTTAATTGTCATTGGAGAACTCTCCCAACTTGTGCTATGCTTAAATATGGCTAAAATAAACCAACTGGAGTCAGACTCCAGAAGTTTGAACCATCATCAGCCAACTAAAGTTATGCTAAAGTAAGTTTCATTCTTGCCAATCTGCGATTCCCCCACTGCTGGCTATGTTACTTGTAGGGACCCACACAAGATTTGAAGTCTTGGAGACAATCTTGTGATGGAACTTTAACAGCCCACATGGAAGACAATTATTCCAATAGCTCCTGTACTGCTTATATGAAAACTGTAGATGCATAACAGATTATTACTGCATATATTTAAAACCACCAGTTTCAGCCTAAAAACTTTTGGACTGGCAGCCATTGGATATCAGAGATGTTTACCACCCACAGCCTAGGTGGTTGAAATGCTCAAGATTCAAGTTATGATGATGACAATGTTCACTTGGTTAGTCATCAAGATAAGGAAGAATCAATAACTGTTTTTAATAAAGTCCAAACTGCCAAAGAGTGTGTTAAACTCATAGAGTGCAGAAAATGAGTATCAGACAGTAGTTAGTGAAAAATAATCAAACAATGTTAGATACCATATTCAAGTCCTTGTACTGGCAGTTTCTTGTTACCTGCACCAAAATCAACTGGAAAAAATGCTCAACCCAAAACTGGCAAAGAAATACAAAATGTTTAAAGGCATTTTAAATGCACAAGGAAAAAGGACTCAACATGGTATGGTTATATGATAATAAGTGATTTGTAAACATAAGCAAAAGGGACATTTTGCTAGTTTAACAAGGTTAACAGATTTTCTAGCCTATAACATTGAATTTATAACATTGTGTTGATTTTTTGGTGTGTGTTCCTCTGCCTTGTAATTTCTTTTTATTTCTATTTCTACTTGTAAATCTTTAAAAACTTGTGATATATTTAATATTGGAGAGACCTATCCTGAAGTCATTTTACTGTTTAGAAAATGGTCCTAGCACTGAAGTTTTCTAATTTTTAAAAGGTTTATTTTTATTTTGTATGTGAGTGTTTTTCCTGTGCCCACTGAAGACAGAAGAGGGTGCTGGATCTCCTGGAACTTGAATTACAGGTGAGCCTCCATGTAGGTTCTATAAACTGAACCCAGGTCCTCTATAAGAGCAACAAGTGCTCTTAACTGCTGAGCCATCTCTCCAACCTCAACCTGTTCAAATTTATGCAGGAAGATCTTCATTATCCCCTCAAGCCTGCTCCTTCCTATGTTTCAAAGCACTTCTAGACTTCAGTAGTTTTTACTGGTTCACCAACTGCTAAACAGATTGTGACACTCTAGCTCAACAAAAGTCACATTTCTCTTCCCTTTCACTCTTTTGATCATTTATAGCATCTCATAACTTATTTCCAAAAATTTGGTTTAGGGCTTTTTGGTTCCATTTTGGGAGACAAAGTTTTCTGGAAATTCCATGATAGCTAGATTTCTGGGGAACTTGTTTTTAAATCCGAAGTTTTGAACCACATTTCCTCCCTGCACATATTGTCATTTTTAAAAAGTCTTTCAGTGTTTCTTCCCTGTCTAGTACCATTGTAGTTATAGACATCTGCATTTCTTGAAGAGTTTTGCCTAATAATGTTTCTGTTTAATATTGAAGAAGTGCTGACATACTATGGATATGGTATAGTATGAAACTTGAAAATGGAGATGTTGAAGAAATAGTAGGAATCTATTTTTTAATACTTTTTAGCCGGGTTGCTTTCTAAGCAGATGAGTCAAGCAAAATCACAAAACTGAAAATGAGCCAAAGTGAAAGGATAACAACTTGCAAGCAGCATCATTCTGTTGTAACCTATTGTTTAAGAGGTACTAGAGTAGCCTGGCATAGTGTCACATGCTTGTAATCCCAGCACTCAGGGAGGCAGAGGCAGGTAGGACAGCCAGTAGTATACAGAGAGACACTGTCTTGAAAAAAAAAAGACAAATAAAGAGAGAGATACCAGAGCTTTCTTCTACATAGTATATAAAACTCTTTTAAAATTACTCTTCCTTTATAGCTCTGCCAGGCAAGAATTCATGTAACTGCTGCAGCAACTTTTCTAGGTATATTGGTATTTATGTGTGTTATATCAGAACATGCAGATAACACAGACATGATACTATAACTAATATTGGTGGAGTTATTTCATGTACATTGTTTACAGTAAACAAAAACAACAAAACAACAACAACAAAACAAGTAGTGCCTTCCTACATTTTCCCCAAATCCTATCAAAGCAGAAAGGTGTTTTGCTTCAGCTTTATTTTTGTTTGGCAATCCAAACAAGAGTTTATTTACAAGTGAAATCAATAAGCATTTAAGAGAACAAATTCAAATGAAATATATTTTTAAAATTCTTAAGCAAAAAGAGGATTGCCCATGGAAAAAGCATAAGGCATTCCCTGGTCTAGACAAGTACACAGAGTATAGCTTAAAGCTGAGATAAAGGTGTGTGCCACCATACCCAGGAACAAGAAGGTTCTTAATTACAATCTAATTTGTAGTCTTTTTCTTAACATCTAAAGTAAGGTAGAAAAACTGATGGGTTCCTTCACTGGTGGGAAGACTTTGGGGAAGTTCTCTAGTCTCTGGAAGTCCATATCTATATCAGAGTTTTTCCTCCAAGAACCTAAACAGGCTCTCAAGGTGAATATTTAAAAAAAAAAACAAAAAAACAAAAACCTAGTTTCTAGCAAAAGGAAGCTTAAAATTACCATTTTGAAATGCACCTAGATTTTTTTTTTTCTGTAACAAAGTCCTACTCTTCAAGAAAGGCAATATATTTATAGGCATTTGCCTATTTGTGGGCAGGACACCCAACCATCTCCAGTCCATTCTAATCTTTCTGTTTGACCAAAGAGCAGGAAAAAAATTAAAAATTTAGGAGGCTAAGGCAGGAGAATTGCTATGAGTTTGAGGCCAGCCAGGGCTACATAACAAGACCCTGTCTAAAAAAAAAAAAAAAGATAAACACTTATTTCAGATCAGACCAGGGAATCAGATCCACTATAAGACTATAATTTATTCATAAGAAAATAGAATATATTCTCTCCTTCACAGTAAAATAACACTACAATAGGAAATTACAGTTTAAAAAGTTGTAGCATACAGTCTGTTTGATGAGGGATTTCTTAGAGAAGCCTAAAGATGCTAGGAGAACAAAGAAAAGAACATAAGTCTGAAGTCTTCAGCACGTGTGTAGTTACAGTAAACATTAATCAACTCCTAGGCTAATAATTCTTTTGTTTGTTTTTTGAGACAGGGTTTCTATGGGTATCCTTGGCTGTCGTAGACTTGCTTTGTAGACCAGGATGGCCTCAAACTCACAGAAAGCCACCTGCCTTTGCTTCCCTGAGTGCTGGGATTACAGGGGTGCACCATAGCGCCTGGCTTTAATAATGCTTATTATCTAAGGTATACACATATCTCAGATATCTGAAACTATATCCAGCTCTTGATAAGAAGTTAAAAATATGTGCTAAAAAGTTAAAAAAAAATAAAATCTAAGGAGACAAGGTAAATGCTAAATTCTCATGACATCGAATTTTATATTATCATATGGGAATTTAATGAAAATATTGCCTTTAAAAGAGAATTTAAAAGAGCTATGTTTTCGATATTATTATATGGGAATTTAATGAGCTATGGAAGTGAAAATATAGCCTTTAAAAAGGGAATTTAAAACAGCTATGTTAAAGGCTGAAATGGAAAGCTTAGATGATGTAGTAAAACCAATGAGGTTAAGAGATAATGGAGACCCTAAGAAGCAATTAAAAGGGAATGATAGAAACAAAAGCCATTATAATAGACAAGAAGAATGTTTTCACATACTCATAAGTAGACTAGACCTGGCAGAAGAGAGAATCAGTGAATTTGAAGGAATATGGAAACAAAGAAATAAACAAACAAACATCCCTGGCTGAAATGCAAGGAATTAAAAAAAATGAAAGGCAATACCAAGAACCATAAAGTACTTGCTAGCCATGTAAAAGGGTTAACTGAAAGTAAAGAAAAGAGGGAGGAACAAAAGATGTGTTTGAAAATATAATGGCAGGCAAATGATTCCACAAAATTCATTGCAGGAACCAAACCACAGTTCCAGAAGACAATAAACAACAAATCAAAACCATACCTAGTGATAGAAGAATGAAATGAAGATTAATGACAGAAATAAAATGAGTCTAGAAGGAGTTAAAAAAAAATCAGATATTGTTTTGAAGACTATTCAAACAAAATTGTGGAATAAAGTAAAAGAGACAGGAAAGAATCAACAGAGAAGTATTAATAGACAGATAACATGCACTGATTGGTTCTAGTTTCCATTCCTAGTACCATAAGCGCCAAACCAAATAACACAGAAGGAATTTATTGGAACACATGGTCAAGGAAGTTCCTCAGAGAGGAAAATAATGTTTTTGAAACCTAGGTCTACATAAAAAAAAAAGGAAGAATATCAAAAAGTAAAAAGTTAAGGACGAGAGAAAGGAAGCAGGAGGGAGAAATGGAGAATCCACAGGAATGGTCTTAGAACCATGTGGAGAGAGGGACCAGACCTAAGATATGACTAAAAGCAGGTATAATGGGTGAAATCTGAATGGTAGGAGACTATGTGGGCTTGGAAGTTTAGGATGGAATAACTATTGCCCAGCATTGTGCTCTAGGTTAATTAAATATATCCTCAGTCTCTGTGTGGTGATTTGGGTATACAGCTGGTTTAGGACTAACTGCTCCTTTATAAAAAGATATATCAATAATACATTTTAGCCAACACTCAACAGCGATGGCAGGTATGAGGAAGCCATTGTGAGATCCAGGCCCAGGCTGCTGCAATGGCCATGTCTGGGTCTGTGGTCCTGCTGTAACTGGGGTCTGAGTTGATGTCTGTGGCCCAAGTTAGTACCAAAGGCCAAGCAGATATCTGGTCGGGGCTGCCACCAGAGACCATGTGGATAATCTGAGGGCTGCCATGAGAGTTATGCTTGTCTGAGTGGCTTATCTGACATGGGGACATTAGGGCCCATGCTGCTGTCAGGGTCTGTGGTCCTTTGACAGCTGGGGTCTGTGTTGATGTCCTGAGACCTGCGTTACCACCAAGGCAATGTAGATGTCCCTGATCTGGACTGCTGCCCGAGGTGATGTGCTGGCCCCACCCCTGGCCAGCTACCTCACGCAGGAGAGCTGGCTCTGCCCCTCACCTAGGCAGTACAGCAGAGCTGACCCTAATGTCAGGGGACCGGATGAGCCTGTCTGAGGGTTTGAGCTAGGAAGAGCCGGCCCTGCCCCCTAATCTGCAGAGGGGTGGCTTGAGGGAGAGAAAGATGCTCTCACCCCTTGTCACCTGCAGCAAGAGAGAGAGAGCTGGCCTTCAGGTCATAAGAACAGGAGACTGGGCCTGCCCCTCACTGGTTACCACAGGAGAGTGGGTCCAGCTCTGCACCTCAGCTGGGTAGCACAGTAAAGCTGACCTTGGTGGCAGGGTGTGGGTGAGCCAGCCCAGAGGGTGTGAGCAGGAGAGCTGTTCCAGCCCCTCATAAGCTATGGCAATAGGTGACCAAGCCAGGGCAGTGCTGAAGAGCTCATCCTAGCTCATCCTAGAGTTGACAGGCTGACCAACTCGGCTACTACACAGGCCCAGATCCAGGGCTTGAGTTGGTCCACTAAACATCTACCCAGTCATTTATAAACTGCTGGAGAATGTGAAGGGTCTGGTTTTGCAGATCCGAAGCTGCAGGAACTCCGTGACACAGGGCAACAACAGGATAGTTTAGAGGAGTCCTGGCAAGGATCCAGAGGCCAGAGGCCTTGAAACAGACCAATAACTCACTGCAATGAACATTTGCAAGTAAAGATATATGGACAAAAAGATATACTGTGTGACACACTGTGACACACTACAGCTTCCACAGCAAAATGTTATTTTTTTCTATTTTCTTTTTTTGGGGGGTAGGGAGGAGGTTGCAAGGCCAGAGGGCAGATATAAAGGGATGGGGAGATGAGCGGGATTGAGGT
The DNA here is from genome assembly GCF_907164565.1 of Psammomys obesus. Lineage (NCBI taxonomy): Eukaryota > Metazoa > Chordata > Mammalia > Rodentia > Muridae > Psammomys > Psammomys obesus. The sequence goes on from NW_026590542.1 coordinate 1,149,205, forward strand.
GCATGGTGTGAAAACCATAAAGAATAAAGTGAAAAAAATTAAAATTAAGTGAAAAAATGTAAAGTTAAAATGTTTAAGGATTTTTTTGCATTATGTATTTAAATAAATTTTATAGCAGTATTTCACACAGATGTACCTACAGATGCTTTAGGGCAGGAAAATGAAAATTTCAAGAAAATTAACAAATCAAACAAAATAGATTAAAGTAAGTAAAATGGCTTTGGTTGGACATATAACTCAGTGGTAAAGTACTTGCATACATGTGCAAGACCTGGAGTTCATCACTCACTTCCATGGGGGGGAGGGGAGAAATTGACTGGCATGTGCATTTTCCTTCCTCTGCTTGTTGTATTAAGTAGAGAAACAAAGTCACTGAGAAGTGGAAATGACTGCAGCATCAATCACAAAACTCAATGACCTAACAGTATACGAATGACTTGCTAATGATCAGTAGGAAGGCCAAGAAAAAGATGAATATATAAGGAAGTACTTGAGAATGGGACAGGTAAGAAACACCTCTTAAGAAGGACATTTGTACAGAGGCTTGAGTGACAATACAAATTGTACATTAGAACCACAGCATCTTTGGCAGGTGCAGCAATGTCAAGGCTGCAGAACTATGTCCTGCTCATCTCACCATTAGTTGGTATGTTTGGGATGGAGCCAAAGATTTTCTAGTCACATTTGAGAGACAGTGTTTTCCTCCATATAGACTTCCTCATGTTTTCATTTAGATATTTAACATTTTAATTTCTCAAATTTATTTCAACATTTATTTCTAATAATACAATTCACACTTAAAAAATGGAAAAAAAAAAAGGCTTTACAACAAAGAGTCCCATGGTACTTCCAAGCTATAGGAATTATTTTGAACTGTCTGCAGAATTTATATTTACATGAACATTGCATGTAAGTTTATATTTACATTTATATGTTTACTACATATAAAATGTATATATTATATCTTATCCCATTGTAGTGCATTTCCATCAAATTGTTTATGAAGAAAATACCCTAAGAAGAATCAGAAAACACCATAAATGGCAGGAAACATTGTATTAAAAGTAGAAGGTATTTTAAAAGTAAAAAATACAGTTTTAACTAATTCTGTTCTAGATGGACTCTAGGTTATGTTTTCTTGACTTTTGAGATAGTCTTACTAGGCAACCCAAACTGGCCATGATCTGTTTAGCCTTGGTGGTGTATCACTGCTTCTGCTTCTTGTTTTGCTCTTGAGAACAGGATGTCATAGATATCTGTGATTTCTTGTCTGTTTCCTAAAGATAGACCTGCTAGATTATGAGTTATATGAATATTTCTTGTGAGATGGAGTCCCAAACTATTTTTTTCTAAAGCAATTGAACTGGTTTGCTTCCCTCCACTACATGAAATATCTTACATGTCCACTTTTTTCAAATCTTCGACGTGTCTGCATCAACAGCTTCACAATGGGTTTAAAATGTCATCTCCTGTGTTGATTTATACCTTTCTGATGATCACTAAGATCTCTTCGTCTGGCCATTGACAATATTATTCCTCCTCTACAAATTTTAACAAATAGGCTGAATTTTTCTAACAAGCATAGTAAATTATGATACCAAAATGACATTTGGGGGAGACATTCAGCTTAGCAATTAAGGGAACTCTGTTCTGCGTGATTTTGAAATGGCAGTAGAGGAGTCATCAAGGAACTGTACACTTTCAGTAGGTTATGAAATAATAATCAGTAAAAACAAAAACACCTTTCACAGGAGACTAAGCCACTTACACATAGAAAATCAGGCCTTGATTTCCAGCCCAGGCAGGCAGCTCCAGATATGGGATAACTGGACATAGCTCAGTTAAGTGATTCCAATGTAACAGGTGATCTGGGTTCACTACACAGTCCATATCTGAGGTTATACTCAGACCTACTTTTATTTTCCCAAAGTACTTCTTTATTTAATTTCACCTGTTCCTCGGGATTCTGGCCTGCCTGTTGCTTTAGCAGCTGCCACATTGTTTATTTGTAGTCTGTGTCATGATATATCTGCCAGACTACAATTTGATCTCCAGCTGGAGTAGGACACATTTCATTCCACAAAATTTAAAGATTTTTATTTTAATTTGTGTGATGTTTTTTTCTGCATGTGTCTTGTTCACTGTGTACATATCTGGTGCCCTTTGAGATCTGAAGAGGGCGTTGAAGATTCTGTCTGGAGATAAAGATGGTTGTGAGCTTCCATGTGGGTGTTGGGAATCAGACCTGGGTCTTCTGGCACAAAATTCCGTGCTCTTAACTGATGAACTGTCTCTTTAGCCCCTGCTTCCAGATTGCTAAACAGATGCAGTTGAGGATAGCTACAATGACAGTCCCAGGAAGCCTATACTCCATCTAACATCAAGTTTCCTCAAAATACTTTTCTCATCTGAGAACTCCAAGGCCTTCAGCAGGGCACTTCTAACAAAAGGATTCCCTGGAGAGGAAATTATTTGAACTCCATATCTCTTCTGGGTGAGCTTACAGGCATGCTCTTCCTCTGTATGGAATGAATCAGCAAAGATGGAATACCCATTGGGAAGGAAGTGCATGTGTCATGACCCCCCCCCCCCACACACACACCGATCCCTCTGCACAGCATGCTGAGAAAGGCTGTGACTGGAAGTGGCTGTGTCCTTTATTATCAAGCAGATTCTATGAGAGTGAGTGCCTGCCATTCCAGGTGGGCAGTGGTGGAATCATTTGTCTGACTGATGCTGAATAGTTCTTCCATTATTTTGCAGGGGTTTTCCCATCTCTTTTTATTACCAACCGGAATATTTTGAAGCTCACATAGTGATCCACTGGGTTGCAATGTTATGTTTACAGAGTGTTTTTTTAATATTTTCTTTTTCTTTTTATTAATTACAGTTTATTCACTTTGTATCCTACCTGTAACTCCCTACCTCTACCCCTCCCAATCTCACCCTCCCTCCCTCTACTCCACCCATGCTGCTCCCCCAGTCCACTGAAGGGGAAGTCCTCCTCTACTTCCATCTGATCCTAGTCTATCAGGTCTCATCAGGAGTGGCTGCATTGTCTTCCTCTGTGGCTGGTAAGGCTGAACCACCCTGAGGGGGAGGTGATCAAAGAGTAGGCCAATCAGTTATGTCAGAGACAGTCCCTGTTCCCATTATTAGGGAACCCACTTGGAGACTGAGCTGCCATTGGCTACATCTGTGCAGAGGTTCTAGGTTCTCTTCATGAATGGTCTTTGGTTGAATTATCAGTCTCAGAAAAGGCCCCTGTGTCCATTATTTTTTTTTTTTTTGTTCTCCTTGTGGAGCTCCTGTCTCTTCCAGGTCTTTCATCTCCCCCTTTCATAAGATTCCCTGCACTCTGCCCAAAGTTTGGCTATGAGTCTTGGTATCTGCTTTGATACTCTGCAGGGTAGACTCTTTCAGAGGCCCTCTGTGGTAGGCTCCAGTCCTGTTCCCTGTTTTCCTCCTCTTCTAATGTTCACCTTCTTTGTCTTTCTGAATGAGGATTAAGCATCTTACCCAGTGTCCTCCTTCTTGATTAGCTTCCTTAGGGTGTAAAGATTTTAGTATGTTTATTCCTGTATTATATGTGTAATATCCACCGATTAGTGAGTATATACCCTGTGTGATTTTCTGGGATACCTCACAAATTTCATGATTTCCTTGAGTAGTATTCCATTGTGTAGATGTACTACAATTTCGGTATCCATTCCTCCGTTAAGGGACATCTGTGTTGTTCCCAGCTTCTAGCTATTACAAATAAAGCTGCTATGAACATGGTTGAGCAAATGCCCTTGTTGTATACTTGAACATCTTTTGGATATATGCCTATTAGTGGTATAGCTGTATCTTAAGGTAGCACTATTCCTAATTGTCTGTAAAAGCTCCAGATTGATTTCCAAAGAGGTTAAGTTTATAATCTCACCAGCAATGGAGGAGAGTTCCTCTTTTTCCACTTCATCTCCAGCATGTGTTGTCACTTGAGTTTTTTTTTTTTTAATCTTAGCCATTGTAATGGGTGTAAGGTGAAATCTCAGGGTCGTTTTGATTTGCATTTCCCTGATGACTAAGGATATCAAGCATTTCTTTAAGTATTTCTCTGCCATTTGACATTCCTCTGTTGAGAATTCTCTGTTTAGCTCTGTACCTCATTTTTTTTATTTTTTATTATTAATTACAGTTTATTCACTTTGTATTCCCCCATAAGCCCCTCCCTCTTCCCTTCCTGGTCCCACCTTCCCTCCCCCTTCTTCGCACATGCCCCTCCCCAAGTCCACTGATAGGGGAGGGTCTCCTTTCCTTCCTTCTGATCTTAGTCTATCAGATCACATCAGGAATGGCTGCATCGTCATCTTCTGTGGCCTGGTAAGGCTGTTCTCCCCTCAGGGGGAGGTGATCAAAGAACAGGCCTATCATATTATGTCAGAGACAGTCCCTCTTCCCATTACTATGTAACCCACTTGGACACTACACTGCCATGGACTACATCTGTGCAGGGGTTCTAGGTTACCTCCATGCATGGTACTTGGAGTATGAGTCTCTGGGAAGACCCCTGTGTTCAATAAAAGATCTTCTGGAGGTATCTCCATCCCTGATCTTAAGCTGTACTATAGAGCAACAGTTATAAAAACTGCATGGTACTGGCATAGAAACAGAATGGTGGATCAACGGAACCGAGCAGAGGACCCAGAAATAAACCCACACACTTATGGACACCTGATCTTTGACAAAGATGCCAAAACCATACAATGGAAAAAAGATAGCATCTTCAACAAATGGTGCTGTACCCCATTTTTTAAATTGGATTACTTGATTTGTTGCTGTTTAACTTCTTGAGTTGGTAAAGATCCTTTCCCAATCTGTAAGAAGTCGTTTTGTTCTGACAACAGTTGTCTTTTGCTTTACAGAATCTTTTCAGTTTCATGAGGTCCCATTTATTGATTGTTGATCTTAGAGCCTGTGTTGTTGGTGTTCTGTTCAGGAAGTTGTCCCCGAGGTCAAGGCTCGTCCCCAATTTTTCTTCTAACAGGTTTAGTGTGTCTGGTTTTATATTGAGGTCTTTGAGCCACTTAGACTTTAGTTTTGTGCAGGGTGATAAGTATGGATCTATTTGCATTTTTCTACATGTAGAAATCCAGTTAGACCTGCACCATTGGTTGAAGATGCTATCTCTTTTTCCATTGTATGGTTTTGGCATCCTTGTCAAAAATCAGGTGTCCATAGGTATATGGGTCTATTTCAGGGTCTTCTATTTGATTCCATTGATCCACCAGTCAGTTTCTATGCCAGTACTATGCAGATTTTACTACTGTTGCTCTGTTGTACAGCTTGAGATCAGGAATGGAGATACCTCCAGAAGATCTTATATTTTAGAGCATTGTGTTAGTGATTCTGGGCTTCTTGTTATTCCATGTGAAGTTGAGAATTGTTCTTTCAAGTTCTGTAAAGAATTGTGTTGGCAATTTGATGGGAATTATGTTGAATCTGTATATTGCTTTTGATAAGATCTCTATTTTTACTATGTTAATCCTACCAAGCCATGAGCATGGGAGATCTTTCCATCTTCGATATTTTCTTTTATTTCTTTCTTCAGAGACAGGAAATATTTTTCTTTTTTAATTTTATTAATTACACTTTATTCACTTTGTATCTCCCCATAAGCCCCTCCCTCCTCCAATCCCAATCCCACCCTCCCACCCCCTTCTTCACGCATGCCACTCCCCAAGTCCACTGATAGGGGATGTCCTCCTCTCCTTCCTTCTGCTCTTAGTCTATCAGATCTCATCAGGAGTGGCTGCATTGTCATCTTCTGTGGCCTGGTAAGGCTGCTCCCCGCTCAGGGGGAGGTGATCAAAGAGCAGGCCAATCAGATTATGTCGGAGGGCCTCTGAAAGGCTCTGCCCTGCAGACTATCAAAGCAGATGCTGAGACTTATGGCCAACTGTTGGGCAATGTGCATGGAATCTTATGTAAGAATTGGGAAATAGTAAGATCTGGAGAGGACAGGAACTCCACAAGGAGAGCAACAAAACCAGAAATTTGAACCCAGGGATCTTCCCAGAGACTCATACTCCAATCAAGTAGCATGCATGGAGATAACCTAGAACCGCTGCACAGATGTAGTCCATGGCAGTGTAGTGTCCAAGTGGGTTACATAGTAATGGGAAGAGGGACTGCCTCTGGAAATATTTTTCATACAAGCCTTTACTTGCTTGGCTAGAGTCACAACCAAGGTACTTCATGATCTTTGTGGCTATTGTAAGGGTGTTGTTTCCCTAATTTCTTTCTCAGCCCTTTTGTCTTTTGTATACAGGAGTGCTACTGATTTTTTTTGAGTTAATTTTGTATCCAGCTACTTTGCTGAGGGTATTTATAAGCTGTAGGAGTTCCTGGGTAGAATTTTTGGGGTCATTCATGTATACTATCATATCATCTGCAAATAATGATACTTTGACTTCTTCCTTCCCAATTTGAATCCCCTTGATCTCCTTTAATTGTCTTATTGCTCTAGCAAGGACTTCAAGAACTATGTTGAAGAGATATGGCAAGAGAGAGCAGCCTTGTCTTGTCCCTAATTTCAGTGGGATTGATTTAAGTTTCTCTCCATTCAGTTTGATGTAGGCTATAGGCTTGCTGTATATTTCTTTTACTATGTTTAGGTAGGTGCCTTATATCCCTGATTTCTCCAAGACTGTGAACATGAATGGGTCTTGGATTTTATCAAATGCTTTTTCAGCATCTAAGGCGATTATTATGTGGGTTTTTTTCTTTCTTTTTGTTTATATGGTAGATTACATTGATGGATTTCTGTATACTGAGCCACCCCTGCATACCTGGGATGAAGCCTACTTGGTCATAGTGGATGATACCTTGATGTACTCTTGGATTTGGTTTGCAAGAATTTTTTTTGTGTGTGTGTACTTTTGCATCAATGTTCATAAGGGAGATAGGCCTGAAATTCTCTTTCTTTGTTGGGTCTTTGTGAAGTTTACGTACCAAGGTGACTGTGGTTTCATAGAATGAATTTTGTAGTGTTCCTTCTGTTTCTATTTTATGGAATAGTTTGAAGAGAATTGGAGTTTGCTCTTCTTTGAAGGTCTGGTAGAATTGGGTGCTGAAACCATCTGGCCCTGGGCTTTTTTTGGATGGGAGACTTTTGATGACAACTTCTATTTTCTTAGGGGATATTGGACAATTTTTTTTTTTAATTTTCCTGGTCTTGATTCAGCTTTGGTAAGTGGAATCAATCAAGAAAATTGTCCATTTCATTTAGATTTTCAAATTTTGTGGAGTATAGGCTTTTGAGGTAAGACCTAATGATTATTTGGAATTCCTCAGTGTCTCTTGTTTCCCTTTTCCTTTCTGATTTTGTAGATTTGGATAGTTTCTCTGTGCCTTTTAGTTAGTTTGGCTAAGGCTTTGTCTGTCTTGTTGATTTTTCTTAAAGAACCAGCTCTTGGTTTCATTGATTCTTTGAATTGTTCTGTTTGTTTCTAATTTCTTGATTTCAGCATGAGTTTGATTATTTCCAGTCATCTACTCCTCTTTGGTGTGTCTGCTTCTTCTTCTTTTTTTTCCTAGGGCTTTCAGGTGAGCCATAAGTTGCTTGAATGAGATGTTTTGAATTTCTTCTTGAAGTGCTATGAATTTTCCTCTGAGCTCTGCTTTCATAGTGTCCCATAAGTTTGGGTATGTTGTGCCTTCATGTTCATTGAATTCTAGAAAGACTAATTTCTTTCTTTATTTCATCCCTGACCCAGCTGTCCTTGAATAGCGAGTTGTTCAATTTCCATATGTGTATAGGCTTTTTGCTATATCTGTTGTTGTTTAGGTTCAGCTTTAGTCCTTGTTTGTCATATAGGATACAAAGAATATTTCAATCTTCTTGAATCTGTTGAGGCTTGCTCTGTGATCATCTATATTGTCTATTTTGTAGAAGGTTCCATGAGGTGCTGAGAATAAGGTAAATTCTTTTGTGTTTGGGTGTAAGGTTCTGTAGATGTCTGTTAGGTCCACTTGAATCATGACCTCTTTTAGAGTCATTGTTTCTTTGTTTAATTTCTGTTTTGTTGACCTGTCCTTTGTTGAGAGTGGGGTGTTGAAGTCTGCCACTATTGGTGTGTGGGGATTTATGTGTGGTTTATGTTTTATTAATGTTTCTTTTACAAATGTGTTTGCCCTTGTGTTTGGGGCATAGATGTTCAGAATTGTGATGTCTTCCTGGTGGAACTTTCCTTTGATGAGTATGAAGTGTCCTTCCCCATCTCTTTTGATTAATTTTGGTTGAAAGTCTATTTTATTAGATATTAGAATGGCTACTCCTGCTTGCTTCTTGGGTCCATTTGCTTGGAAAACTGTCTTCCAGCCTTTTACTCTCAGGTAATGTCTATCTCTGTGACTTAGGTGTGTTTCTTGTATGCAACAGATTGTTGGGTCCTGTTTACTCATCCATTCTGTTAGTCTGTGTGTTTTTATTGGAGAATTGAGTCCATGAGAGAGATTAATGACCAGTGGCTGTTAGATCCTTTCATATTGATATTGTCTGTGGTAGTGTGTTTGTTTGCTTGGCTTCTTTTTGTTTTGCTGTAGTGAGGTTATTTATTTCCTGTGTTTTCTTAAAAGTATTTAGTTTTTTGGGGTTGTATTTTTCCTTATGTACATGTTGTCTTTTAAATTTTGGTTTCTAGGAAGATGCTGCACATATGTGTGTGTGTGTGTGTGTGTGTGTGTGTGTGTGTGAATTTGTGTGTGGATCTTTTAATTTGAAAACTTCTTCAATAATATATATTATATATATATATATATATGTGTGTGTGTGTGTGTGTGTGTGTGTGTGTGTGTGTGTCTTTTTAAAATGTGTGAGTGCTCTGTCTGCCTGTGTACCTGCATGTCAGAAGAGGGCATCAGATTCCTTTATAGATGGTCATGAACCACCATGTGGTTGCTGGGACTTGAATGCAGTACCTCTGGAAGAGCAGCCAGTGCTTTTAACTACTGAGTTGTCTCATCAGCTCCTTATTATATTTTTGAAATAAAGCCTTGAACTTGTGATCTTCCTGTCTCAGTTTCCTGCATGTGTTCTTGGCTGTGTGTCCCTGTTCTCAGGTTGATGAATTTAATTTTACATGTGTTTTGGTAGATAGATTTCTTGGGTTTTCTGTGCATTCATGTTCTATACAGAGAGAGTTTTATTTTTCTCTAATCTCTAACCTTTTTCTTTTCTTGCTTTATTATGCTGGTTACAAGTTCTAATATCTGTTGGGATCATCATGTTGATGCTCACTCTACTTTTGGTTTCCAAACATTGTGGATTTTAGTTTTTTCAGATTAAGGCTGCTAACCTATACTATGTAGAATAAACACCATGAGAAGGAAAGTTTTGCATTGCTTTAGTCTTAGAAAAAACATTTAGCTTCTAACACTTACTACAATATTTGCTATAAAGATTTTTTTATGTTTCATATGTATCTTATATATTAATGTGAAGGTTATTGTAGACAGTTTTACCTAAAATTTTACTTTTTTCTATTTTTTATTTTTATTTTACAATTTATTCATTATATATACCGATTGTATCCCCCTCGTTCAACTCCTCCCAGTTCCATCTTCCCTCGCTTTTCCTCCTATCCCTTTCCCCTAGCCCTCCCATGCAATCTGCACATAGCTTATCAAGTCCCATCAAGACTGCCTAGATCCTCTTCATCTGTGGCCTGGCCGCATCGCCAGGGGCAAATGATCAAAGAGCAGGCAACCAAGTTCATGACAGAAGCTTCTGCTCCTCTTACTCAGGATCACACATGGAGACTGAGCTCTCTATTGACAACATCTCAGCAGGGAGTTTAGGTCTTCTCCATGCATGGGCCTTGGTTGGCGCATCAGTCTCTGCAGGACCCTGTTGACTCACAGTTTTTACTTTGTTGGACTCCTTGTGGGGCTTCTGTCCCGTCTGTGTCCTTCTGTCCCCCCTTCCTTTCATAAGACTCCCTGCACTCTGCCCAAAGTCTGAATGTGAGTCTCAGCATCTGCTTCAATACCCTGTTGGATGGAGCCTTTCAGAGGACCCTCTATAGTAGGCTCCCATCCTGTTCACTCTCTTCTACCACTTCTGGTATCTATCCTCTTTGCTATTCTGAATGAGACCCCTCTAGGGTCCTTCTTGTTGTTTAGCTTCTCTAGGATTGTAGATTTTAGTATGGTTATCTTATATTATAAGACTAGTATCCACATACAAGTGAGTGTATACCATGCATTTCTCTGTTTCTGGGTTACCTCACTCAGGATGATCTCTTCTAGTTCCATCCATTTGCCTGAAAATTTCATGATTTCCTTGTTTTTAATAGCTGAGTAGTATTCCATTGTGTAGATGTACCACAATTTCTGTATCCATTCCTCCGTTGATGGACATCTAGGTTGTTTCCAGATTCTGGCTATTACAAATAATGCTGCTATGAACACGGTTGAGCAAATGTCCTTATTGAATGGTGGGGCATCTTTTGGGTATATGCCCAGGAGTGGTATTGCTGGATCTTCAGGTAATGCTTTTCCCAATTTTCTGAGAAAGTGCCAGATTGATTTCCAAAGTGGTTTTACAAGTTTATATCCCCACTAGCAATACAGGAGTATTCTCCTTTCTCCATATCCTCTCCAGCATGTGTTGTCATTTTAGTTTTTGATCTTTGCCATTCTGATCAGTATAAGATGGAATCTCAGAGTCCTTTTGATTTGCATTTCCCTGATGACTAAGAATGTTGAGTATTTTTGTAAGTGTTTCTCTGTCATTCGATATTCCTTTGTTGAGAATTCTCTTTTTAGCTCTGTATCCCATTTTTAATTGGATTATTTTGTTTGATGGTGTCTAATTTCTTGAGTTCTTTATTTATTCTGGATATTAGCCCTCTATTGGGTGTAAGGTTGGTGAAGATCTTTTCCCAGTCTGTAGGCTATCATTTTGTTCTGTTGACAATGTCCTTTAGCTTTACAGAAGCTTTTCAGTTTCATGAGATCCCATTTATTAATTGTTGATCTTAGAGCCTGAGTTTTTGGTATTCTGTTCAGGAAGTTGTCTCCTGTGCTCTTCCCTACTTTTTCTTCCAACAGATGTAGTGTGTCTGGTTTTATGTTGATGTCTTTGATCCATTTAAACTTTAATTTTGTGCACTGTGCAAGATATGGGTCTGTTTGCATTTTTCTACATGTAGACATCTATTTAGACCAGCACCATTTGTTGAAGATGCTATCTTTTATCCATCGCATGGTTTTTGGCATCTTTGTAAAAAAATCAGGTCTGTAGGTTTATATCTGGGTCTTTGATTTGATTTCATTGATCCACCAGTCTTTTTCTATGCCAGTACAATGCAGTTTTTATTACTGTTGCTTTATAGTAGAGCTTGAGATCCAGGATGGAGATAAGATCTTTTGTTGTAGAGGATTGTTTTAGCTATTCTGGAATTTTTGTTTTTCTATATGAAATTTAGAATTTTGATTTCAAGGACTATAAAGAATTTTGTTGGTAATTTGATGGGAATTGCATTGAATCTGTAGATTGCTTTTAGTAGATCGCCATTTTTACTATGTTAATCCTAACGATCCATGAGCATGGGAGAGCTTTTCATCTTGTGATATCTTCTTCAATATCTTTCTTCATAGGCTTGAAGTTTTTTTCCTTACAGGTCTTTCACTTGCTTGCTTAGAGTTACACTAAGACACTTTATGGTTTTTGTGGCTGTTGTGAAGGGTGTTGCTTCTGCAATTTCTTTCTCAGCCAATTTTTCTTTTGTATACATGAGTGCTACTGATTTTTTTGAGTTAATTTTGTATACAGCCACTTTGTTGATGTGTTTATCAGGTGAAGGAGTTCCCTGGTAGAATTTTGGGGATCACTCATATATACTATCATATCATCTGCAAACAGTGATACTTTGACTTCTTGTTTTCTGATTTGAATCTCCTTGATCTCCTTTAGTTGTCATGTTGCTCTAGAAAGAACTTTAAATATTATGTTGAAGAGATATATATAGAGAGGGCAGCCTTGTCTTGTCCCTGATTTCAGTGGAGTTGATTTAACTTTCTCTTCATTTAGTACGATGTTGGCTATAGGCTTGCTGTATATTGCCATTACTATGTTTCAGTATGTACCATATATCCCTGATGTCTCCAAGACCTTAAACATGAATGGGTATTGGATTTTATCAAATGCTTTTTCAGCATCTTAGGAGAAGATCATGTGGGTTTGTTTTTCAGTTTGTTTATATGGTGGATTACATTGACGGATTTTCATATATTGAACCACCCTGTATACCTGGGATGAAGCCTACTTGGTCATGATGGATGATATCTTGATGTGGTTTGTGAATATTTTATTGAGTAGTTTTGTGTCTGTTCATAAGGGAAACTGGTCTGAAGTTCTCTTTCTTTGTTGGGTCTTTATGAGGTTTAGGTATTAAGGTGACTGTGGCTTTATAGAATGAGGTTGGTAATGTTCCTTCTGTTTATATTTTGTGGAATAGTTTAATGAATATTGGTGTTAGCTCTTCTTTGAAGGTCTGGTAGAATTCTGTGCAAAAGCATCTGGCTCTGGGCTTTTTTTTTTTGGATGGGAGAATTTTGATGACTGCTTCTATTTCTTTAGGGGGTATAGGACTATTTAGTTTATTTACCTGGTCTTGATTCAGCTTTGGTAAGTGGAAATGATCAAGAAAATTGTCCATTTCATTGAGATTTTCCAGTTTTGTGGAGTATAAGCTTTTAAAGTAAGACCTAATGATTGTTTGAATTTCCTCAGTGTCTGTTGTTATGTCTTCCTTTTCCTTTCTGATTTTGTTGATTTGGATATTGTCTCTCCGCTAGTGTCTCTCTGTTAATGTGGGTAAATCTTTGTCTATCTTGTTGATTATCTCAAAAAACCAGCTTTTGGTTTCATTGATTTTTTGAGGTGTTCTCTTTGTTTCTAGTTTATTGATTGCTCCCCTGAGTCTGATTATTTCCAGTCTATTCTTCTTGTGTCTGCTTCTTTTTATTGTAGGGCTTTCAGGTGAGCCATTAAGTTTTTTGTATGAGATGTTTTTAATTTCTTTATGAAGGCACTTAGTGCTGTGATCTTTCCTCTTAATACTGCTTTCATAGTGTCCCATAAGTTTCAGTATGTTGTGCCTTCATTTTCATTGAATTTTAGGAAGCCTTCGATTTCTTTATTTCTTCCCTAACCCAGCTGTCATTAGTAGAGAGTTGTTCAGTTTCCATGTGTGTGTAGGCTTTTTGCTATTTCTGCTGCATGCAAGGGATTATTTCAATCTTCTTGTATCTGTTGAGGCTTGCTTTGTGACCAACTCTATGGTCTATCTGGAGAAGGTTCCATGAGTCACGGAGAAGAGGGTAAATTCTTTTGTGATTGGGTGAAAAGTTCTGTACATGTCTTTTAGGTCCATTTGATTCATGACATCTGTTAGTGTCATTGTTTCATTGCTTACTTTCTGTTTTGTTGACCTGTCCTTTGTTAAGAGTGGGGTGTTGAAGTCCCCCACTATTAATGTGGGGAAATCTATATGTGGTTTAAGTTTTATTAATGTTTATTTTACAAATGTGGGTGTCTTGTATTTGGGGCATAGATGTTCAAAATTGGGATGTCTTCTTGGTAGGTTTTCTTTTGTTGAGTATGAAGGCACCGTCCTCATCTCTTGATTAATTTTGGTTGAAAGTGTGTTTTATTAGACGATAGAATGGTAACTGCTTGTATCTTGGGTCTATTTGCTTGGAAAACTGTCTTCCAGTTCTTTACTCTCAGGTAATGTCTGTCTTTGTGACTGAGGTGTGTTTCTTGTATGCATCAGAATGTTGGGTCCTATTTTCACATCCATTCTGTTAGTCTGTGTCTTTTTATTGGAGAGTTGAGTTCACTGATATTGAGAAAGATTAATGAGCTGTGGCTGTTAGATCCTTTTATTTTGATGTTGGTTGTGGTAGTATGTTTGTGTGCTTTGCTACTTTTAGTTTTGTTGTAGTGAGGTTATTTATTTCCTGTGTTTTTCTGAATGTAATTAGTCTCCTTGGGATGCATTTTTCCTTCTGTAGGGCTGGATTTGTGGCTGGTACTGTTTGAATTTACTTTTGTCACTGAATATTTTGTTTTCTGAAATATTTCTGAAAACAATATTGATTGTTTTCAATCAATCTATGGTGATTGAAAGTTTTGTTTGGTATAGTAGTCTGGGCTGACATCTGTGTTCTCTTTGGGTCTCCATGATATCACTCCAGGCCCTTCTGGCTTTCATACTCTCTGTTGAGAAGTCAAGTGTGATTCTGATGGGTTTGCCATTATATGTTACCTGGCCTTTTTTCCTTGCACCTTTTAATATTTTTCTTTGTTCTGTACATATACTATTTTGATTGTTATGTGGCAGGAAGAGTTTCTTTTCTGGTATAATGTATTAGGTGTTCTGTAGGCTTCTTGTGTGCTTATAGGCCTCTCCTTTAAACTGGGGAAATTTTCTTCTATGATTTTATTGAAAATATTTTCTGGGTCTTGGAGACAGGAATATCCTTTTTTCTTTATTCCTATTATTCTTAGAGTTTATCTTCTCATGTTGTTCCTGATTTCTTTTTTTTTAAATTTTTCTTCTTAGTTACATTTTGTTAACTCTGTGTCCCAGCTGTATCCCGCTCCTTCATTCCCTCCCCAACCCCACACTCCCTCCCTGGTCTCCTCCCTGCCCCTTTCCAAGTCCACTGATAGGGGAGGACCTCTTCCCATTTCATTTGACCCTGTTTTATCAGGTATCTTCAGGGCTGGCTGCAAAGTCCTCCTCTGTGGCCTAGCAGAACTGCTCCTCCCTTGGGGGGTGGGGAGGTCAAAGAGCTTGCCATTGAGTTCCTGTCAGAAATAGTCCCTGTTCCCCTTACTTTGGGAAACTACTTGGTTACTGGGCTAGCACGGGCCACATCCGAGCAGAAGTTCTAGGTTATATCCATAGATGGTCCTTGGTTGAGTGTCAGTCTCAGAAAAGACCCTGTGCCTGGATATATTTGGTCTTTGTAGAGCTCCTATACTTTCCATATCATACTAACTCCCCTTCTTTCATATGATTCCCTGCCCTCTGCCGAGGGTTTGGTTATGAGTCTTAGTGTCTGCTTTGAAACACTGCTAGCTAGAGTCTTTCAGATGCCTTCTGCGGTAGACTCCTGTCATACGTTCAATGCACATCCCATTTGTATTTCTAAATGAGGATTGATCATCATCTTCGCCCATGTCCGCTTTCTTGATTATCTTCTTTTTTTTACAAAAGATTTTCTTTATTCATTTATGTTTGTGTATATATTTATTTATTTACATTTTATCACCATGTGTATTTATCTGTAAGATAACAAAATTATGAGTCTTACAAAGAAACAGAGAAATATGACCCATAATTAAGAAAAAATACAGTTCACAAAACATGGCCTGTACATGGCCTGGTATTTGAAACTCTAACAAGATTTTTTTTTCTTTCTATTTTTTAAGCTTTTATTAATTACACTTTATTCATTTTGTATCCCCCATAAGCCCCTCCCTCCTCCCCTCCAGGTCCCACCCTCCCCCCCTTTCTGCATGCATGCCCCTCCCCAAGTCCCCTGATAGGGGAGGTCCTCCTCTCCTTCTTTCTGATCTTAGTCTATCAGTTCTCATCAGAAGTGGCTGCATTGTCAGGGTTCTAGGTTATCTCCACGGATAGTCCTTGGTTGGAATATGAGTCTCTGGGAAGTTCCCTGTGTTCAAATTTTCTTGTTCTGTTGCTCTCCTTGTGGAATTCTTGTCCTCTCCAGCTCTTACTATTTCCCACTTCTTACATAAAATTCCATTCACTCTGTCAGTTGGCCATCAGGCTCAGCATCTGCTTTGACAGTCTGCATGGCAGAGGCTTTCAGGGGCCCTCTGTGGCAGGTTCCGAGGTTGTTTCCTGTTTTCTTCTTCTGGCTTTCAGAGGCCCTCTGTAGCAGGTTCCTAGGTTATTTCCTGTTTTCTTTTTCTTCTGATGTCCATCCTCTCTGGCTTTCAGGATGGGGATTGAACATTTTTAGTTAGGGTCCTCTCTTTTGCTTAGTTTGTTTAGATGTACAGATTTTAGTGGGTTTATTCTATGTTGTATGTTTATATGAGTGAGTATATACCGTGTGTGTCTTTTTGCTTCTGGAACAACTCACCCAGGATGATCCTTTCCAGGTCCCACCATTTACCTGCAAATTTCATGATTTCCTTATTTTTCATTGCTGAGTAATACTCCATTGTATAGATGTACCACAGTTTCTGCATCCATTCTTCAGTTGAGGGGCATCTGGGCTGTTTCCAGATTCTGGCTATTACAAATAAAGCTGCTACAAACATGGTTGAGCAAATGTCCTTTTTGTGTACTTGAGCCTGTTTTGGGTATATGCCTAGGAGTGGTATGGCTGGATCTTGAGGAAGCGCTATTCCTAGTTGTCTGAGAAAGCACCAGATTGATTTCCAGAGTGGTTGTACAAGTTTACATTCCCACCAGCAGTGGAGAAGGGTTCCCCTTTCTCCACAACCTCTCCAGCATGTGTTGTCACTTGAGGTTTGATCTTGGCCATTCTGATGAGTATAAGGTGAAATCTCAGGGTCGTTTTGATTTGCATTTTCCTAATGGCTAATGATGTTGAGCATTTCTCTAAGTGCTTTTCTGCCATTCGATATTCCTCTACAGATCTGTTACCCATTTTTTAATTGGATTACTTGGTTTTCTGATTTTCAGCTTCTTTAGTTCTTTATATATACGGGATATGAGTCCTCTGTCAGATAAAGGGTTGGTGAAGATTCTTTCCCAATCAGTAGGCAGTCGCTTTGTATTGATGACGGTGTCTTTTGCTTTACAGAAGCTTTTCAGGTTCATGAGGTCCCATTTATTGATTGTTGCTCTTAGAGACTGTGCTGTTGGTGTTCTGTTCAGGAAGTTTTCTCCTGTACCAATGAGTTCTAGGGTATTCCCCACTTTTTTCTCTAGCCGATTTAATGTGTCTGGTTTTATGTTGAGGTCTTTGATCCACTTGTGAAGAGCTTAAGATAGCCTGAATATAACTCCATTTTGAAATAAAGATCTTGACTGGGAACTGAATTCAGGTACCAGGAAATATCACAGAGTGTACACCTGGTAGAAAACAAAGTTAACTCTCCCAGCAACAGCATCCAGGAAATATAACAGAATAAGTGTTCAATAGAAAATAGAGACAAACTCCCTGGCAATAATCAATGGGAATCGGTTGAGAATCGGGTGGGAAAATTCTCCCCAATGTTTCAGATATGGTTTAGAAAAATAGCCATTGTGATTATGTGCCTCAGAAAAGGACACCCCGCCCTGCTAAACTTCACCCAATTCTGTAACGCCAAGGCTTGTGCCCCCCTGCTTGCTGCCATGGAAACCCCCGGCTCACAGACTTTCCCTTTAAAAATCCTGTTCACTCAGAGCTCGGGGTCCCACTTCTCTACTGCTGCGCCAGTGAGACTTGGGTCCCGAGTTCGATCGCTCTCATAATAAAGCTCTCTTGCAATTGCATAGAGTTGTCTCCTGGTGGTCTCTGAGGGTCCCGTGAACCTGGCATAACACTTGGACTTCAGTTTTGTGCAGGGTGATAAGTATGGATCTATTTTCATTTTTCTACATGTAAACATCCAGTTGGACCAGCACCATTTGTTGAAGATGCTATCTTTTTTTCCATTGTATGGTTTTGGCATCTTTGTCAAAAATCAGGTGTCCATAAGTGTGTGGGTTTATTTCTGGGTCTTCTTTTCGGTTCCATTGATCCACCATTCTGTTTCTATGCCAATACCATGCAGTTTTTATAACTGTTGCTCTATAGTACAGCTTGAGATCATGGATGGAGATACCTCCAGAAGATCTTTTATTGTAGAGGATTGTTTTAGAAATTCTCGGTTGCTTGTTATTCCATACGAAGTTGAGAATTTTTCTTTCCAGGTCTGTAAAGAATTGTGTTGGCAATTTGATGGGAATTGCATTAAATCTGTAGATTGCTTTTGGTAAGATGGCCATTTTTTACTATGTTAATCCTGCCAAGCCATGAGCATGGGAGATCTTTCCATTTTCTCATATCTTCTTCTAATTCTTTCTTCAGAGATTTGAAATTTTTTTCATACAAGTCTTTGACTTACTTGGTTAGGGTTACACCAAGGTACTTTATGTCATTTGTGGCTATTGTGAAGGGTGTTGTTTCTCTAATTTCTTTCTCAGCTCTTTTGTCTTTTGTATACAGGAGTGCTACTGATTTTTTTGAGTTAATTTTGTATCCGGCCACTTTGCTGCAGGTGTTTATCAGCTGTAGGAGTTCCCTGGTAGAGTTTTTGGGGTCACTCATGTATACTATCATATCATCTGCAAATAGTGATACTTTGACTTCTTCCTTTCCCATCTGTATCCTTTGATCTCCTTCAACTGTCTTATTGCTCTAGCAAGGACTTCCAGCACTATGTTGAAGAGATATGGAGAGAGTGGGCAGCCTTGTCTTGTCCCTGATTTCAGTGGGATTGCTTTAAGTTTCTCTCCGTTCAGTTTGATGTTGGCTATAGGCTTGCTGTATATCGCCTTTACTATGTTTAGATATGTGCCTTCTATCCCTGATCTCTCCAATACTTTAAACATGAATGGATGTTGGATTTTGTCAAATGCTTTTTCAGCATCTAGGGAGATTATCATGTGTTTTTTTTCTTTCAGTTTGTTAATATGGTGGATCACATTGGTGGATTTCCGTATATTGAACCACCCCTGCATACCTGGGATCAAGCCTACTTGGTCATAGTGGATAATATCTTTGATGTGTTCTTGGATTCGGTTTGCAAGCATTTTGTTAAGTATTTTTACATCAATGTTCATAAGGGAGATTGGCCTGAAATTCTCTTTCTTTGTTGAGTTTTTGTGAGGTTTAGGTACCAAGGTGACTGTGGCTTCATAGAATGAGTTTGGTAATATTCCTTCTGTTTCTATTTTGTGGAATAGTTTGAAGAGAATTGGAGTTAGCTCTTCTTTGAAGGTCTGGTAGAATTCTGCACTGAAGCCATCTGGTTCTGGGCTTTTTTTGGATGGGAGACTTTTGATGACTGTTTCTATTTCTTTGGGGAATATAGGACTATTTAATTGATTTACCTGTTCCTGATTCAGCTTTGGTAAGTCGAATCGATCAAGAAAATTGTCCATTTCATTTAGATTTTCAAATTTTGTGGCATATAGACTTTTGAAGTAAGTCCTAATGATTGTTTGGATTTCCTCAGTGTCTGTAGTTATGTCCCCCTTTTCATTTCTGATTTTGTTGATTTAGTTGGTGTCTTTCTGCCTTTTAGTTAGCTTGGCTAATGTTTTGTCGATCTTGATTTTCTCAAAGAACCAGCTCTTGGTTTCATTGATTCTTTAAATTGTTTTATTTGTTTCTAATTGATTGATTTCAGCCCTGAGTTTGATTATTTCCAGCCGTCTACTCCTTTTTGGTGTGTCTGCTTCTTCTTTTTCTAGGGTTTTTAAGTGGGCCATTAAGTTGCTTGAATAAGCTGTCTCGAATTTCTTCTTGAAGGCACTTAGTGCTATGAACTTTCCTCTTAGCACTGCTTTCATTGTGTCCCACAAGTTTGGGCATGTTGTGTCTTCATTTTCATTGAGTTCTAGGAAGACTTTAATTTCTTTCTTTATTTTTTCCCTGACCCAGCTGTCATTTAGTAACAAGTTGTTCAGTTTCCGTGTGTGCGTAGGCTTTTTACTATTTCTGTTGTTGTTGAAGTCCAGATTTATTCCATGGTGATCAGACAAGATACAAGGGATTATTTTAATCTTCTTGTATCTGTTGAGGCTTGCTTTGTGACCAACTATATGGTCTATTTTGGAGAAGGTTCCATGAGGTGCTGAGAAGAAGGTAAATTCTTATGTGTTTGGGTGTAAAGTTCTGTAAATGTCTGTGAGGTCCATTTGATTCATGACCTCTCTCAGAGATATTGTTTCTTTGTTTAATTTCTGTTTTGTTGACCTGTCCTTTGTTGAGAGTGGGGTGTTGAAGTCTCCCACTATTAATGTGTGGGAATCTATATGTGGTTTAAATTTTATCAATGTTTCTTTCACAAATGTGGGTGCTCTTGTATTTCGGGCATAGATGTTCAGGATTGTGATGTCTTCTTGATGGAATTTTCCCTTGATGAGTATGAAGTGTCCTTCCCCATCTCTTTTTATTAATTTTGGTTGAAAGTCTATATTATCAGATATTAGAATGACAACTCCTGCTTGTTTCTTGGGTCCATTTGCTTGGAAAGTCGTCTTCCAACCTTTTACCCTCAGGTAATGTCTATATTTGTGCCTTAGGTGTGTTTCTTGTATGCAACAGATTGCTGGGTTTTGTTTACGTATCCATTCTGTTAATCTGTGTCTTTTTACTGGAGAGTTGAGTCCATTGATGTTGAGAGGGATTAATGACCAGTGGCTGTTAGATCCTTTGATTTTGATGTTGGCTGTGGTCATAAGGTTGTGTGCTTGGTTGCTTTTTGTTTTACTGTAGTAAGGTTAATTATTTCCTGTGTTTTCTTGACAGAAGCTAATTTTCTTGGGTTCTATTTTCCCTTCTAGAGTCTTCTGTAATGCTGAATTTGTGTGTAGGTATTGTTGAAATTTGTTTTTGTCATTGAATATCTTGTTTTCTCTGTCTATGAAGACTGAGAGTTTTGCAGGGTACAGTAGCCTGGGCTGACATCTGTGTTCTCTTAGGGTCTGCATGATATTCATCCAGGCCCTTCTGGCTTTCATAGTCTCTGTTGAAAAGTCAGGTGTGATTCTAATGGGTTTGCCATTATATGTTACTTGGCCTTTTCCCCTTGCAGCTTTTAGTATTCTTTCTTTGTTCTGTATACTTACTGTTTTGATTATTATGTGGATTTTCTTTTCTGGTCAAATTTGTTGGGTGTTCTGTAGGCCTCGTGTATTCTTATTGGCTTCTCCTTTAACTTGGGGAAATTTTCTTCAATGATTTTGTTGAAAATATTTTCTGGGCCTTGGAGAAGGGAGTCTTCTTTTTCCTCTATACCTATTATTCTTAGGTTTTGTTTTTTCATATTGTCTTGGATTTCTTGGACAGTCTGTGTCAGGAATATTTTGGATTTAACATTTTCTTTGACAGATACATCGATTTCTTCCATTGTATCTTCTACACCTGAGATTCTTTCTTCCATCTCTTGTAGTCTGTTGGTTATTCTTACCTCTTTAGTTCCTGTTTTCTTCCCTAAATTCTTCCTCTCCATTATTTCCTTCATTTGTGTTTTCTTTAATTTTTCCAGTTCTATCTTCAGGTCTTGAGTTGTTTTGTTTACTTCCTTCACCTGTCTACTTGTATTTTCCTCTTTTTCTTTTAGTTCCTTCAACTCTGTTTCTTTTATTTCTTTCAGTGATTTAATTATTTCTTTTCTGAAGGCCGCAAACTGTTTGGCTGCATCTTCTTGTATTTCTTCACGGATGGCCATAATCTGCTTGTCTTTAACTTCCTCCATTTCTTTACGGATAGCCATGATCTGTTTGGTTTTATCTTCCTCTAATTCTTTATGTATTTTTTTTGTTTCCTCTATTAACCTCTTCATCAGCATAGATGTAAGGTCATCTTCTTGATTTTCTAGTATGCTGCGTTGTCCAGGGCTGTTTGTCCCTGGATGGCTGGGTTCTGGAGATACCATATTGCTCTGTCTTTTGTTGGTTGAGCTTTTATGCTGACCTCTACCCATTGGGCTGTTTCATGTGTTGGCTGTTAGTTTCTGTGCTTCCTGGAGTTGAGGTAGGGAGAATCCCCTTGGCCAGAAGATGATTTTTCCTGAAGGAGTCCTCCTCTGCTTTTTGGTTATGGTCACTGTATGGCCAGTGTTTCTCAGGAATTGCCACTGCTCACCTCAGGCGTACTGCCCTGAGTAGTAGCTGTGGTCTTTTTTAGGCAGGGGGGGGGATCTCCTCTTACCCATAGAAGTTCTCAAGACAGCTGCCCCACTGCTGGGTTTCTCATTATAAATTTAGTGAGCTGCTGCTGCTGCTGCTGTTGTTACAGTTTTCCAGGTACAGTCCTCTTGAAGAACCTGCTGATTCCCTAGCTGTGGGGTTTTCTCCCAACAGGGAAACTCAGTCTGTTATCCTGGGGTACACAGTTCTGTCCGGGAAAGTGAGAGGAACACCCAGCAAGTCCCTGGGCCAGGGGCTGAGTGCTCCGCTCTGGGCCTGGAGAATGTGCACCTAGGTTGAGTTGGTACCTGGGGGCGCTGCTCTGGTCTGGAGGCTGGGTGCCTCACTCTGGACCAGAAGCTGTGTGTCCCTGTCTGGGATGGCAGCTGCAGGCACTGGTCTGGTCCGGATGCTGTGGGTGCAGCCTTCTTGAAAGACCAGGGATTCCCACAGTTTTGTCAGTCTAGCTAGGGATAACTGGTTGATCGTTGGCACAGTATCTGAGGTCTGTTGTAATGGCTCTCTGGCTTTTGTAGGTCTGAGGATGCAGCTGTGTGCCCCAGTGCCCTAGGGGTACTCAATAATGGTGGCTGATCACAGCGCTCCTGCCTGCATTAGAAAGCTAGAGCCTAGAGTCTGTGTGACTCCAGAAAGTCTTTTGGTGCTGGGTGTCCTGATCGTTTGACCTGAGGATCCCCCCGCTGGGGGTTTCCTCCTGCCAGAGACACCCAGTCTTTGCTTTGGGGACCACTGTTCTGTCTGGGGTGGCGAGTAGAACCCACAGGCACAGACGCCTGCCCGTGGCTCTGCCTTTCTGGACTTTGGGAGCCTGGGCATCTGCCTAAACTGGATAATTTTCCCAAGACCTTTTCGGGATGGGGGTGTCGGCTGAGTGCTCTGAGATCAGACCAGCCATTTCCCTCCTGTGGGTTTGCACCTGACAGTGAGACTCAGTGTGTGGTGCCCTGGTGCCCTGGTGCCCACAGTTCTATCTGAGGCGGCGAATCAGGTGTGCAGGCAGAGCTCTGTGCAGGCGCCTGGGTCCCCAGCTCTGGCTCCGGGCTGGCTCCTGGGGCACCTGCGGAACCCGAGTCTTTTCCAGGGGATGTCTGGGTGACCTAAAGTCGGTCCCAATCGTTTCCTGCTCCGTGGGGTTGTCTCTCGACTGGAAAATCCAGTCTGTGATGTTCTGGGCCCACAGTTCAGTCTGAGACAGTGACCAGATAACGCTGGCGTGTAGCTCTGGGCTGGCGACCAAGCGCCTGGCGGAACCAGGATCTCTTCTGAGGTTTAGCCGGGTGAGTTAAAGCTGATTGAATCCCCTACCGTGGGGTATCCTCTCACATGTGAAACACAATCACTTGTGTTTTATGGCCACGAGTTCTGATTGCTGGTCACTGTGCCAATCCTGCTGTGCTGCTACTCAGAATGAGAGTCCTCCTGGTGCCGCCATCTTGCCCCCCTTAATTATCTTCTTTAGGTGTGTAGATTTCATTATGTTTATCATATCTTGTAGGTCTATATAAGCAAGTATATACCACGTTTGTCTTTCTCCTTCTGGGATACTTCACTCAGAATGATCTTTTCTAGATCCCACCATTTCCCTGCAAATTTCATGATTTCGTCCTTTTTGATTGCTGAGTAGTATTCCATTGTGTAAAAATACCACAATTTCTGTATCCATTCCTCCGTTGATGGACATCTGGGTTGTTTCCAGGTTCTGGCTATTACAAATAAAGTTGCTACAAACATGGTTGAACAAATGTCCTTGTTGTGTACTTGAGCAAATTTTGGGTATATACCTAGGAGTGGTATAGCTGAGTCTTGAGGTAGCACTACTCCTAATTGTCTGAGAAAGCGCCAGATTGACTTCCAGAGTGGTTGAACCAGTTTACATTCCCACCAGCAATGGAGGAGGGTTCCCTTTCTTTACAACCTCTCCAGCATGTGTTGTCACCTGAGTTTTTCATCTTGGCCATTCTGATGGGTGTAAGGTGAAATCTCAGGGTCCTTTTGAATTGCATTTCCCTAATGGCTAATGACGTTGAGCATTTCTTTAAGTGTTTCTCTGCCATGCGATGTTCCTCTTTTGAGAATTCTCTGTTTAGCTCCGTTCCCCATTTTTTAATGGGATTACTTGGTTTGTTGCTTTTCTGCTTCTTTAGTTCTTTATATATACTGGATATTAACCCTCTGTCAGATAAAGGGTTGGTGAAGATTCTTTCCCAATCTGTAGGCAGTCGTTTTGTTTTAATGACGGTGTCTTTTGCTTTACAGAAGCTTTTCAGTTTCATGAGGTCCCATTTATTGATTGTTGCTCTTAGAGCCTGTGCTGTTGGTGTTCTGTTCAGGAAGTTGTCTCCTGTGCCAATGAGTCCTAGGCTGTTCCCCACTTTTTTTTCTAACTGATTTAGAATATCTGGTTTTATGTTGAGGTCCTTGATCCACTTGGCCTTTAGTTTTGTGCAGGGTGATAAATATGGATCTATTTTCATTTTTCTGCATGTAGACATCCAGTTGGTCCAACACCATTTGTTAAAGATGCTGTCTTTTTTCCATTGAATGGTTTTGGCTTCTTTATCAAATATCGAGTATTCATAGGTGTGTGGGTTTATTTCTGGGTCTTCTATTCGGTTCCATTGATCCTCCTTTCTGTTTCTATGCCAATACCATGCAGTTTTTACTACTGTTGCCCTGTAGTACAGCTTGAGATCGGGGATGGAGATACCTCCAGATGATCTGTTGTTGTACAGGATCATTTTGGAGATTCTGTGTTTTTTGTTTGTCCATATGAAGCTGAGAGTCTTTTTTTTCAAGGTCTGTAAAGAATTGAGTTGGTATTTTAATGGTAATTGCATTGAATCTGTAGATTGCTTTTGGCAGGATGGCCATATTCACAATGTTAATCCTACCAATCCATGAGCATGGGAGATCTTTCCATCTTCTGATATCTTCTTCGATTTCTTTCTTCAGAAACTTGAAGTTTTTCTCAAACAGGTCTTTCACTTGCTTGGTTAGAGTTACACCAAGGTACTTTATGTTATTAGTGGCTATTGTGAAGGGTGTTGTTTCCCTAATTTCTTTCTCAGCCTGTTTGTCTTTGGTATACAGGAGGGCTTCTGATTTTGAGTTGATTTTGTATCCTGCCACTTTGCTGAAGGTGTTTATCAGCTGAAGGAGTTCTCTGGTTGAATTTTTGGGGTCACTCATGTATACAATCATATCATCTGCAAATAGTGACACTTTGACCTCTCCTTTCCGATTTGTATCCCCTTGATCTCCTTTAGTTGTCTTATTGCTCTGGCTAGGACTTCCAGAACTATGTTGAAGAGGTATGGAGACAATGGGCAGCCTTGTCTTGTCCCTGATTTCAGTGGGATTGATTTAAATTTCTCTCCATTGAGTTTGATGTTGGCTATAGGCTTGCTGTATATTGCCTTTACTATGTTTAGGTATGTGCCTTGTATCCCTGATCTCTCCAAGACTTTAAACATGAATGGGTGTTGGACTTTGTCAAATGCTTTTTCAGCATCTAAGGAGATGATCATGTGGTTTTTCTCTTTCAGTTTGTTTATGTGGTGGATTACATTGATGGATTTCCATATGTTGAACCACCCTTGCATGCCTGGGATGAAGACTACTTGGTCATGGTGGATGATATCTTTAATGTGTTCTTGGATTCGGTTTGCAAGTATTTTATTGAATATTTTTGCATCAATGTTCATAAGAGAGATAGGTCTGAAGTTCTCTTTTTTGTTGGATCTTTGTGTGGTTTAGGCATCAAGGTGACTGTGGCTTCATAGAATGAGTTCGGTAGTGTTCCTTCTGTTTCTATTTTGTGGAATAGTTTGAGGAGAATTGATGTTAGCACTTCTTTGAAGGTCTTGTAGAATTCTGCGCTGTAGCCATCTGGTCCAGGGCTTTTTTTGGAGGGGAGACTTTTTAATGACTGCTTCAATTTCCTTGGGAGATATAGAGCTATTCGGTCTTTCTACCTGATCTTGACTTAATTTTGGTAGATGGAATCTGTCAGTAGTGGCTAAAGGGTAGAAGCTCCGCCTCAGCCGCTGCAGACCCCAGGCAGTTAGGTCTGCGCTGAGAATATTGGTGAGTCCGCTGTGTGGGGGAGGAGAAAGGTCTGTGAGAGGGGCGTGCTAGTGATCAGAGGATCGTTTCTCTCTTTCCCCGAACAAGTCACCGGGTGACCCGAGATCAAAGTCCTCACCTTGTGTGATGTTCCTTGTCATTTAGAAAGCCTCACCATTGTTTTCCTGGGTTCAGAGGACCTTCCAGTCACCGACTGCGATGGTTTAGCTCTTCCACAGCTCAGGAACTGTGTGTGCTTGTCGCCATCTTGGCTCTGCCCCCTCTCATTCCTGATTTCTTGGATGGTTTGCATTAGGAATTTGTTTTTATAAAAATAAACTTCAGACTTTATTGGTAAACTCATTTACATGTGTAAGAAATATAATATGGTATGAACAAACAAATCTCTATATTTCTTACACATGTAAATGAGTAAGTTTGATGGTTTTGTTATTTTTGTTATTTGTTATTTGTTTGTGTCCTAAAAAAATACTATATAAAACTTTCCTTTCACTGATGAGTTTGGAAACTTGTTATTTTATCATCAATGAGTCAAATGGATTACAATGAGTGTAATTTTTATTCATTATTATCTTATATGAATAATCATAACATCAAGTTTTCTGATATTAAATAGAAACTACTTTATTGAATAAATCCTTTTTCATGCAATACATTGTATATTTAATATATTACATTATTGACATGGTAGTATGTTTATGTCATACCGGCCTGTAATTATTCTTTTTCTTTTTTTATGGTTCTTGTCAAACTTTAGTACCCCATTTATTTCCACTTCATAAAATGAAAGGACCTGGAGATTTGTTTGTTCATACCATATTATATTTATTCATATAAGATAATAATGAATAAAATTTTTTAAGGAAACAACAAATAACAAAACCATCAAACGTTCTGGGGAGAGCTCAGTGGTGGAACATTTGCCTAGCCTTAGCAACGTCTTAAGTGTGTTTGCAATGTATCAGGAATTTTTTAGATTCAACATTTTCTTTTATGGATGCATAGATTTCTTTTATTGTATTTTCAACCCCTGATATTCTTTCTTCCATTTATTGTAATTTGTTACAAGATATGTTTACCATTGTAGTTCCTATTTTCTTCCCTAAGTTCTCCCTCTCCAGGATTTCCTCAATTTGTATTTTCTTTAATGTTTCCATTTCCATGTTCAGATCTTGAACCGTTTTGTTGATTTTTTTCACCTGTTTCTGTTTTCTTCTATTTCTTTCATTTTTTTCGGTGATTTAATTATTTCCTCTCTAAATGTCACAAAGTGTATGGCTGTATCTTCCTGTATTTCTTTATGGATGGCCATAATCTGTTTGACTTTATCTTTCTGTATTTATCTATGGATTTTTTTCCTCCGTTATCATCTTTATAAGTATAGATTTAAGGTCATTTTCTTGAATTTCGCTTGTGTTAGGGTATCCAGGTCTGCTTGCCCCTGGATAACTGGGTTTTGGAGAAGCCATATTGCTTTTGCTTTTTTTTTTTTTTTTGCACTTAAAATTTTTTTTAATATTTTTTTATTTTTGAATAATTTTATACATTCACTTGTATCCCAGCTGTAGCCCTCTCCTTCTTTCCCTTTCAATCCTCCCCTCCCTCCCCCATCTCCTCCCTGCCCCCTTCTGAGTTCACTGAGAGGGGGTGTCCTCCCCTCCTTCCATCTGGCCCTAGCTTATCAGGTATCTTCACGATGGTTGCAATGTCCTTATCTGTGACCTAGCAAGGCTGCTCCTCCCTCGGGGGGGGGGGGGGGTTGAAGCTCAATGAGCCAGACATTGAGTTCATGTGAGAAACAATTCCTGTCTCTCTTACTAGGGAACCCACTTGGATACTGAGCTACCATGGGCTATGCCTGAGCAGGGGTTGTAGGTTATATCCATGCATGGTCCTTGGCTGGATAAACAGTCTCAGAGAAGACCCCTGTGCTCAGATATATTTAGACCTTGTGGGACTCCCTGTCCCCTCTAGGTTATAGTAATTCCTCCTTCCTTCATATGATTCCCTACACTCTGCTGAAGGCTTAGGTATGGGTCTCAGCATCTGCTTTGATATACTGCTAGGTAGAGTCTTTCAGGCGCCTTCTGTGGTAGCCAGAACCTGGAAACAACCCAGATGTTCATCAACGGAGGAATGGATAAAGAAATTGTGGTACTTTTACACAATGGAATACTACTCAGCAATTAAAAACAAGGAAATCATGGATTTTTGCAGGCAAATGGTGAGATCTAGAAAAAAATCATCCTGAGTGAGATATCCCAGGAGCAGAAAGAGACACACGGTATATACTCACTTATACGTGGGTACTAGACCTATAAGATAGGATAAACATACTTAAATATGTACACCTAAAGAAGATAAACAGGAAAGAGGACCAGGGGTAAAATGATCAATCCTCATCTAGAAAGACAAAGGGAATGGACATTGGAAGTAGGAGAAAACAAGTAACAGGACACTAGCTTTTGCTTATTTTGATTGTGTTTTTACACTGGCCTTTACCCATCTGGCTGTCTCAGGTGTTGGCTATTATTTTTCTGGTGCCTGCTGGAATCCTGGGATGGGGAGAATCTGCTTGGCAGGAAGATGGTTGATCCTGAAGGAGACCTTCTCAGCTTTTTGGGTATGGTCACTAAATGGCCGGTTCTTCTCAGGGAATTGCCACAGCTCTCCTCAGGTGTATGATCCTGTGTTGGTGACCAAGCGCCTGCAGGGAACCCAGGAACTCTTCCTGGGTTTAGCTGTGTGACCTGAGATTGGAACCAGTTGCTCCCCACACTGTGGGTTTTCCTCCCAACTGGGGAATACAATCATTGGTGTTTTAGGGCCCACAGTTTGGTTTGTTGATTGCTGTGCAGTCACTACTGCCCTGCTGGTCAGACACTGTGCTATCGCTGCTGCCATTTTGGATCCCTCTGTAAAGATTTTGTAAGAAGGGGAGAAGGACCACTGGTAGACATGGCTAGTCTAACTTTGCTTTCTTTTTGGAGTTCAATGGAGTCTGAAATCTTCTGGTTTTCAGTTTCTTCATTTTTTACAGGTGGATCTTCATTAGTTGCTTAGTTAGCCACTCTAGCCTGTTTACTCTTTTCTCCCCTCTTGCTAAGTTGCTTGGGCTAGCCTTGGACTTGTAACCCTTCTAGTTCTGCCTTCTGGGACTATAAGTATGTGTCACCATGTCTGGCATCTTTCTCTTTTGTTTTCCTTCCAATTAATTAAAAAATGCTTTATCTTCTAAATCTTTTACTGTACATCATTAATACTATTATAATTTTTGTTTAAATAGCTTCAGTTTTTTTAGAATATTCCCATAAATACCCATTATTTCTATTTTATAGTTTCAGTGACATAGTACTTGTCATTCAGAGAGCATTAGTAACAGTTTAATTTTTTTTCAGAAAAAGTCTTACTGTGCAGCTGAGGAACTTGTTATGTAGACTAGGCTGGCCTAGAGCTCACAGAGATCTGTCTAATTCTGCCTCTCAACTGCTGGGATTAAAGGTGTATGTTACCACGCCTGGCTAATAGTTTAATTTAATTTATTTTCTTTTTATTTTTTTGGTTTTTCAAGACATGATTTCTCTGTGTAGCCTTGGCTGTCCTGGACACATTTTGTAGACTAGGCTAGCCTCGAATTCTCAGAAATCCACCTGCCTCTGCCTCTCTGGCTGCTGGAATTGCAGGTGTGCACCACTGCACCTGGCTAAATTTTAAATTTAATGTTTTAGTAATATTTAATATTCTAGACAAAAAAGTTCCAAAAGTTTGAAAAGTACAAATCTATACAGTCAAAATTCTCTTATCCATCTTTCTTCTATGTGCTCAGCCTTCTGATTACTTATTTTCCTCTATTTTTCCCCCCAGAGCTTACTAGGTAGTGTAGGCTAGCTTCAAATTTACTGATGTAGTGCATGCTGGTATTGAACTTATGATCATTTTATCTCAGCATCCTGAGTACTGGAATTATGGGTACAAGCCACTACATTGGCTTATGAAAATTCTTGTTAATACATACCTTGGTAAGTATTATATATGGGTGAGGGAGTAGATCATAAGCTGAATACATTTTTAAAACATATTTTATGTGAATATACATATCTCTATAACACAGAAATATATGGATAAATGATTTATATTATAGGTCTAGAAAGAGTCCACACTCCACTTTCCAGAGACCCTACTCTCAAAAATTACTACCTTGATCTTTGTGGTATTATAAGTTTATAGAGTGGGGGATGGTATAATCACAGAAGACTCATACCTTGAATATATAATAAGCAACTAAAGAGAGACTTATATGAAAATAACAGACTATGCAGTATACAAGGGCATTAAATGAAGAGAGATAACAAATACCAGTATCCATGTAGTTAGGTAATAGTTGCCTTAGACAGTGCTCAGTCTCAGTTGCCAGGAAAAGTGTATATTTAAACCACAATGTTATACCACACATTCTCTGAATGGCTTACATCAAGAAGCCTGACAATGACAAGTACCATGACAAAAGCTAGGATATAAAGCACATGAGTATCATGTTGCTGATAGAAGTGCAAATTGGAGCAGGTTAGTAAACATTTTAGCCTTATTCACCAAAGTAAATGTAGTCCATAGAAGGAAACAATTCTGTTTGACTGATGTGCCTAGGATGCATGCATCAGTGATCACTGCAGCATTACTTGTCATAGCTAGTATGTGGAAGTGATGATAATATACATCAGTGATAGAATGGATAAATAATTGGAGCATAAAATTGAGTAAAAGAATATAGACCTAAAGAATGCATTGTGTTTGTTTTAGTTTGTATAAACAAAACCATACTGAACAATGTCCATGGCAAAACCAGAAAGCAAAGCAAGGAAATACTACTTAAGATAGAATGGTAGTTTCCAGGAGTATTGATGAGGGTGCAAGGAGGCATTCAAGGCTTTGGGCAAGGAGTTGGTAACATTATGTTTCTAGATTGGGTGGTAATTAAATTAAATATTTGCCTTGAATAATTACCTAAGTGGAATTTTTACATTTTATTTTTGCATGAATATTGTTTTATGATATAGTCTGTTGAAAAGAAAAAAAACATAACCTTTAATTTTATGGAATAGAGATGTTCATATATCCTTTATAAAAGTCAGCTACAGATTTTCCCAAAAAAATTACTATAAAACTTCTAATCTGTGATTATAGTTCCATGGTATGGCATGGTTGGTATGCTGGCTAGTCCAGTGTCATTGACACAAGCTAGAGTTATCTGAAAGAAAGGCACCTCAATTGAAAGATCTAGCTCTATAAGATCTAGCTGTGAGGTTCTTTTTCTTCCTTTCCATTTGTTTATTCTTATTTTAAAAATTTATTTATTTATTTATTTATCCATTCATTCACTCACTCATCTCTCTCTCATCTATCTATCTATCTATCTATCTATCTATCTATCTATCTATCTATCATCTATCTATTCTTCCCTCATATATGCCATCCTGACTACAGTTTCCCCTCCTTCTATTCCTTCCAGTCCCTCTCCTTACTTCCTCTCTCCCCTAGACCCACCCCTCCTTCACTTCCTTTCATAAAAGAGCAGTCTTCCCAAGAATATCAACTGAATACCGCATAATAAATTACAGTGAGACAAGGTATATACCCTCATGTCAAGGCAGGGTAAGGTAACCCAGTAGGTGGAAAAGGCCCCCCCAAAGCAGGCAAAAGGATCAGAGAGTGAGGTATTTTCTTAATCAGTGATAGATGAGGGAGGTCTCAGCCCATTGTGGGTGGTGCCATCCCTGGGTTGAGGAAGCCATGGGGCAGGAGCAAGCCAGTAAGCAGCACCCCTCCATGGCCTCTGCATCAGCTCCTGCCTTCAGATTCCTGCCGTTTGATTTCATGCTCTGACTTTCTCTGATGATGAAAGGAAGTGTAAGCCATACAAATTCTTTCCACCCCATTTGCTTTTAGGTCATGGTGTTTTGTCAAAGCAACAGAAACCCTAACTAAGAGACTTTGCATGTGTAAGGACCTGGATTTAACCCAAATCTTCAAGCAAACAAAAACACAACTTTCAACATTTGTTTTATTCAACAATCTTGATGATAGACCTTAATACAATGAGTTCTCTAATTCCTTTTAAAGGCTAAATTGTATCCATTATGCGGCTATATTTAAGTATGCTAATGGATCATGTATTAATAGCAACTTAAGCGATTCCCAGTTTTTTGCAGTTACATATAACACAGCTTTGTTACATATCAGTTAACACAAAGAAGAAAGGAAGGGTATGTTTAAAGAGATTCCTCCCCCCAACCCCTGTTTCTCTGTGTATCTCTGTCTCTCTCTGAAAAAAAAAAAAACATAATTGTCCAAGCTTGCTTAAAATTTGTGCCCCTCAGCCAGGCATGGTGCCACACAACTGTAATCCCAGAACTAGGGAGGCAGAGAGGCAGAGGCAGGCAGATCTCTGTGAGTTTGAGGCCAGCCTAGTCTATAAAGTGAGTATTAGACAACCAGGGCTTTACAGAGAAACCCTGTCTAGAAAAAACTTTGTGTCCCTCATGCCTCTGGCTCTCAAGCGCTCAGATTTTATGTGTGTACTACCATACCTGGCTCTATGTGTTTGTGTGTATTACTACAGATAAAAACTAGAGCTTTGTGAATGCTAGGCAAGTAATCTACTAATGAGTAAAATTCATAGTCTTTTTATTTTTTGAGAAAGGTCTGAAAAAAGTTAGTCTAGGCTGACAGTGAGTTCACACTGTAACCAAGACCAGCCTTGAACTTGCCCCCATCCTGCTTCAGCCTCCCAGGTAGTAGGATTAGAGGTTTACACCACTAGGCCCAGGTCCATGGCTGTTTTGTTTTTATAATATACCTTGTGTATGAGCGTTTTGCTTGTGTGTATGTATGTGTACCAGGTGTATGCCTGGTGCCTACAGAAGCCAGATGAAGGTGATAGATATTGTGGGGCTGGAGTTACATCCAGTTGTGAGTCACCATATAGGTGCTAAGAACTGAATCTTGGTCTTCTGGAAGACTGGCCGATGTTATTAAACAAATAAATATCTTTCTAGCACCATGCTTTACTTTGAACATTTCTACAAGTGGGCTTGCCAGGAAAATGCTGAGTATATATTTTACTTGTATCGATAGGCAATATTGCCTACACTGTGGGTTTTATTCATTGTGTATCTGTTTTTACAGTACTTGAGACAACATAATATCTTGTCATTCTATTAGTTTGTTTGTTTATGAAACAGACTCGTAACTTAATCCTGGGCTTGCTTAAAACTCACCAAGCTAGCCTCAACATTATAATTCTTCTGCCTTAGTTTCTGGTTGCTTGGATTATAGACCTGTCTCCCCACACCTGGCTCATGCGTATTTTTCTTTGGGGCCAGCTAATAGGTTAAATAACAGTACAGATTTAATATACATTTTTTTTGTACTGTGACTGAGATTGAATCTGTGATTTGTTTGAAGAGCCATTTACAGCATTTTTTCTCAGTTGTTTTAAAATTCCTTTTCTCATTGTTAGATTATTGCCATTTATTTAGAAGGCTATTAGCTGTGTGTGGGGGGAGGTGCTCTTGGAGGCCAGAGGTACCCCATTCCCTTGGAGCTGAAGTTATAAATCGTTGTGAGCTGTTGAGCACGTGTGCTGGGAACTGAACCTGGCTCTTCTGCAAGAGCAGCACATGCTTTAAATGCAGAGCCATCTCTCCAGCTCCATGCCTTTTTTGTGTGTCCTAAGCATTTTGTTAGCTTCTTACTGATCTTTTTGGGGATGTTGGAAATGGAACCTAGGGCCTTGTACATGTGAAGCATGTACATCATTATGAAGTATATCTGTAACCACTCATTTACCCCTTGAAGTGAAATTTTTTATATTTTCCCCATTTGGGCATTTCATCCAACTAAATTTCTCATTTTTTTTCATTTATCTATTTTTTAAATAAATTACAGTTTGTTCACTTTGTATCCCAGCTGTATCCCCCCTCCCTCATCCCCTCCCAATCCCACCCTCCCTCCCTCATCTCCTACCATGCCCCTCTCCAAGTCCACTGATAGGGGAAGTCCTTCTCCCCTTCCATATGACCCTAGCCTATCAGGTCTGTGCTGCGAGCTTTGTGCCATTATGCCTTTCTCACTTCTCAGCAGCTATATTTGAAAACAGTTACCACCACTGCAACAACTAGAGCTCTTGTCTTTTTTTTTCAGTATTTTTGAAACAGAATCTTTATAGATAATCCATACTGACCCATAATTTTCTTGCCTCAGTCTTCTAAGTTCTAGAAACTCAGTCCTACGCCACCACTCTTGGCTCTTACTTTGACTTCTGTAACTGAGTTTTTTTGTTGTTGTTTTTGTTTTGTTTTTTTTTTCTAATATAAAAAGGTTTTTTCTAGACAGAGTTGTGATGGTAATATAAGGCTGTTTGCTATGTGAACATTCCTGAATGAAGGGCAGTGTAACATAGGAATAACAATATACTTCTTTGACACTGGTTTTGGCACCAAGCTAAATCCTCCTAATTTCTGGAATGATACAAGTCCTTCATTTTAATATTTGGTCTTTGGCATTGGCTCTTGACATAAAACTCCTAATCATTTGAAATTTCTTGGATTATGTGAATATATTTTTTTATGGTAAAGTGATTCTTGATAGGCACCTTGATAACATCTCAGTATAGAAAATGGCCACCTGTGATTAGAAATGAAAACATTCATCTTTATTACCCAACCTCTGGGGAGCAGAGAAGGTAGAGCCTGAGTTATTAATCATGCCTCTGTGAAAATCCCTGAAAGATGGTATGCAGACAGCCTCCAGGTTGGTAAATATACAGACGCCCAGGGAAGGTGGCGCCTTTGGAATCTCTGAGACCCTTCCCTCACATGTTTTGTGCACTTCTTGTTATATATCCATATCCGTTGTAACATTTATGGTGGTTTAAATAGGAATGCCCCCCCTAGGCTCATAGATTTGAATGCTTGGTCACCAGGGAGTACCACTATTGTTGGGAGTTGGTGTGGCTTTTTTTAGAGGAATTGTGTCACTGGGGAGTGGGCATTGAGGTTTCAAATGCTCAAGCCAGGCTCAGTGTCTTTCTTGATTCCTGCTGCCTACTGATACAGATGTAGAACTCTCAGCTACCTCTTCAGCACCATGTGTGTCTGTATCCTGCCGTTCTTCTCACCATAATGGACTAAACCTCTGAAAATGTAAGCCACCCCTAATTACATGTTTTCCTTTATAAGAGTTGCCATGGTCATGGTGTCTCTTCACAGCAATAGAACACTGACAAAACAACATCCTAAATGAGTAAATAATGTTTCTCTGAGTTCAGTTAGTCTTTCTAGGAAATTATTGAACCTGAAGAGGAGATTTATAGGAACCCTAATTTATAGTAAATTTTTCAGGAGTATAGGAGTCCTAGAAATGTGGTTGGTGTCTGAAATGAGTTACTATTGTGGGATTTAGCTAACTCCAAGCAATTAGTTCAGAATTGAAGTGTATGTCACACTTTGGATTTTGGAAAAAAAAATGGTGGTTGTGAAAAACACACATATTTGGTGTTAGAAGTGTTCTGTGTGAATAGAATTTAAAAGTTATATTTCTTTCTCTGTTTTGAAGGCAGTCACTTCCAGTGCTTAGAAGACATATAAAATGTGAAAGATCTATGGAGAAGTAATACTTGCTCCCTCATTTCTTCATTGTCTTGGCTTTTGCACATACTATTTCATTGGCTGCTCTGATTAATCTGACAGAGATTGTAGAGAGCCACATCTTTTCACTTTGTCTGATGAAACACTTTTTTTTGAATTTTATTTTTTTCTTATCAGTTATATTTTATTAACTCTGTATCCCAGCCATGTCCCGATCCCTCATTCCCTCCCAGTCCCTCCCTCCTCTCCACCGTGCCCCTTTCCAAGTCCACTGATAGGGGGGACCTCCTCCCCATTCATCTGATCCTGTTTTATCAGGTATCTTCAGGACTGGCTGCAAAGCTCTCCTCTGTGGCCTAACAGGAGTGCTCCTCCCTTGGGGGGTGGGGGGGCCAAAGAGCCAGTCATTGAGTTCCTGTTAGAAATAGTCCTTGTTCCCCTCACTATGGGAAACCAATTGGTTACTGAGCTACCACAGGCTACATCTGAGCAGAGGTTCTAGGTTATATCCATACATGGCCCTTGGTTGAATGTCAGTTTCAGAAAAGACCCTGTTCCCAGATATATTTGGTCCTTGTGGAGCTCCTATCCTTTCCCCATCAGACTAACTCCCCTTCTTATGATTCCCTGTACTCTGCCAAAGGTTTGGTCATGAGTCTTTGCTTTGAAAACACTGCTACTTAGAGTCTTTCAAATGCGCTCAGTAGACTCCTGTCATATGTTCAATGCACATCCCATCTGTCTTTCTAAATGAGGATTGATAATCTTACCCCATGTCTGCTCTCTTGATTATCTTTTTTAGGTGTACAGATTTCATTATGTTTATCACTGATGAAACACTTAATTGAGGCTGTAATCGACAGTACTCCAACTAGCACGATAGGCACAATCCCTAGTATATATTTTTCTCACCCATCAGCCCAGGGCCCTAGACTAGCTAACTGAATCTCATAAGCCATCATGATATACTTCACAAAGTCATAGTGGTTTTGTCTGTTTTTATGTTTACCTTTACATATGGCACAAGGGACAGAAGGATGTAATAACAGTTGTATTCATTTTGCCTTGATCAAAGTACAATTCATCCTAACAAACTTGGACAGTAAGTTGAGAGTAACTACATGCTTTCCAAGGACAAGGTAGGAACATTAATCATCGTAGCCAAAGTCAAGAGTTAATCTGTTTCCTTTTCTGTTTTGTTTTGTTTTCTTTTTTTTCTTTTTTGTTGTTGTCTTTTGCTTTTGAGAACTCTTACTGTATAGTCTAGGCTTGCCTTGACTTTTTGAGCTCTTGTACTGGGATTGTATGTGTGCCATATGCCTTAAACTCCTATTTATCTTTTATAATTGGATGATCCCTATCATGGTAATAACTGCCTACAGGGTTTATATAAGTATCCAGCTATCCCCATAGGAAGTTATATCCAACAACCACGGATAGCCTTGTTTTGAGGAGGTTTTTAGCCTCATTATTGGACTGCAGAGATGGTAATTTACAAAAAAAAACCTTGAAGATATATTATTACCTTCTCCATGCATAAATCACCATATTTGAGAGGGAAAAAATTAGTGGCTTCTACACAAAGAGTATAATCACAGTGTGCTCTGGTAAGAAAGCATTATTGATAGCTAGTGGAGTTTTCTAAATGTAACAGCTGATAATCTTTATTCATTAAATGGGAAAGCTAGAGCTAGAGAAATGGCTCAATTTGTTGTTCTTCTAGAGGACCCGAATTTGGTTCCTGTCATTCACATCTTGGGGCTCAAAGCTTCTAAGTCCAACTCCAGAGGATCTGATGCCCTCTTTTGGTGTCCAGACACAGCCGTACACATAAATAAAAAGTAAGTATTTAAAAAGAAAAACTAGTGGAGGGCCTGAATTTATTCAGTCTACCACAGTAGGAATGAATAGTACCAGATTTGCAAGTCAGTGTTTCAGTAGGGTTTTACCTTTTACTTTCTTGGGGAAAAGTAAACAAGTTATAACAGGAGAGTTACTAGTAGGATTACTTTTGTAATCAAGGCAAGTTTCATATGCTGAACAGGAATTTCTTTTTGTCTCTGTGGCTAGCTAGTTTCTGATCTCAGTTAATCATTGATGAGACAAAAAACAAATGGTTGTTGAAACTGTAGCAGGTCATTCAACAGATTCAATCAAAAGGGAAAAATTTTTTTTAGGTGAACCCAAAGGTCATGAGAATGTATGGAGAGCCTCCCATAGGAGGAGGAGGAAGAGGAGAGGGAGGAAATCTTTTGAGGTCAGCCCCTTCCACAACAAGATAGTGTAGCCTTTCAGTCTAGAATGTTTCCAAACTCTCATTTGTTAAAGGCTTGGCTTTTGGGAAGTGATTGGACCATGAGGCTTATAACTTCATCAGTGGATCAATCCATTGACAGATTCATATTTTAATGGCATTATCTAGAGTTGGTAGAAACTTCAAGATGGGGCCTAGTTGAAGAAAGTAGATGACTGTGATGCATACTCTGGAAGAGTATATATGAATTCCCTAGCCCATTCTCTGTCTCTGCTTCCTGGCTGTCATGAGGTAAGTAGCTCTGCTCTGTCCCTTCCTGCCATAATTTTCTGTCTCAGGATAGACTCAGAAACAGTGGAGTCAAACACTTACAGACAGAACCTATGTGCCAAAATTTGTCTTAGCATAGACTCAGAAACAATGGAGTCAAACACTTATGGATGGAACCCATGTGCCAAAATCTTTTTTTCTCTTTAAGTTGATTTTCTTGAGTATTTTGTTGTAATAGAAAACTGACACAGAGAATGTGTATGTGTTGTATATAGGTATACAGTTAACATGGATGGCATCTGGACATCACAGGAAAACTTGTAGGAGTCACTTCTTTCCTTTAACCACTTGGTTCTGAGGATCAAGCTTAAGGTCATCAAGTTAGGCAGCAAGCATTTTTATCCATTTACCCATTTCACCAACCCTCTTTTTTTCTTTATTAATGTATTTATTCACTTTATATTTTAATGATAACCCCTCCCTCTTCTCCCAGTGCCTCCCTCCCTTCCTCTTCCTGCATCTCCCCTCTACTGTCCCTCAGAAAAGGGAGCCCCCATACCTACCAATCCCAGCACATAAAGTTTCATCAGGACTGAACACATTCCTAAGTGTCCTGGAAAGGCGGCACTGCCAGGGAGAAATGGTTGAAAAATGGACAACAGAATCCATGTCAGAGTCAGCCTCTATTACTCTTACTAGGAAATCCATATGAAGACCAAGATAACCATCAGATACATATTCGTAGGGAGCCTAGGTCCAGTCCATACATGGTCTTTGGTTGGTGCTTCAGTGTCTGCAAGTAACCCAGGCCTAGGTTAGTTGGCCTTGTTGGTCTTCTTGTGGAGCTCCTGTTCCCAACTCTTTCACAAGGCTCCCTGTGCTCTGCCCAGTGTTTGGCTGTGAGTCTCAGCATCTGTTTCAATCTGTTGCTGGTTGGAGCTTCTCAGTGGACAACTATGTTAGGCCATCTGCAAGCATAGCAGAGTGTTGTTAATAGTGTCAGGGGTTGGCTCTCTCCCCTGGTGTGGGTCTCAGGTTGGGTCAGGCATTAGTTGGATATTCCCTCAATTTCTGCTCTCTCTTTATCCCTGCACATATTATAGGCAGGGTAAATTTTGGTTAGAAGTTTCTGTGGGTGTGGCGGTGTTCCCCTACCTCCACTAGTAGTCCTGTCTACTTGGAGGGTGGCCTCTCAAACTTCATGTCCCTCACTACTAGGGATCTCAGTTAGAGTCAGCCCATATCCACTCAGGAGCCTCCCCTGTCATAGACCTCCAGCTTGTCTCATAGATGTCCCTACCTGTGGTTTCTCTTCTCTCTGCAAGCCCTCTGTCCCCAAGCTCTTCGCACACCTGGTCCCCACCCTCATTTCCCTCAACACTCCCTCTCCTATCTTTCCTCTCTTCAGGCACTTCCTCTGTGTATTGTTTCTCCTTTTTTGTGAGAGTCAAGCATCCTCCCTTGGTTCTTCCTTGTTACTTAGCTTCTTTGAGCCTGTGAATTGTAGTATTGTTAACCTATACGAATTGGCTAATATCCACATATAAATGAGCACATGCCATGTATGTCTTTCTGGGTCTGGTTACCTCATTCAGGATGATCTTTTCAAGTTCCATCCATTTGCCTACAAATTTCATGATTTCCTTGTTTTTAATAGTTGAGTAGTATTCCATTGTATAAATATACCTCAGTTTCTTTATTCATTCTTCACTTGAGGGACATCTAAGTTGTTTCCAGTTTCTGGCTATTACAAATAAAGTTGTTATGAACATAGTCAAACAAATGACCTTGTTGTATGGTTGAGCATCTTTTGGGTGCCCAGGAGTGGTGTAGCTATTTCAAATTTTCTAAGAAATCTCCAGATTGATATCCAAAATGGTTGTATAAGTTTGCACTCCCACCATCAATGGGGCAGTGTTCTCCTTTCTCTACATCCTCTCCAACACGTGTTGTCACTTGAGTTTTTGATCTTAGCCATTCTGATGGAATCTCAGAGTCATTTTGATTTATATTTCCCTCATGACTAATGACATTGAATATTTCTTTAAGTGCTTCTTAGCCATTCAAGATTCCTCTGTTGAGAATTCTGTTTAGCTCTGTTCCCCATTTCTTAAATGGATTATTTGGTTTGTTGGTGTTTAATTTCTGGAGTTCTTTATATATTTTAAATATTAGCTCTCTGTCAGATGTAAAGTTGGTGAAGATCTTTTCCCAATCTGTAAGCTGCCATTTTGTTCTATGACAGTGTCCTTTGCCTTACAGCAACTTTCCAGTTTCATGTGGTCCCATTTATTAATTTTTGATTTTAGAGCCTGAACTATTGGTGTTCTATTCAGGAAGTTGTCTCCTGTACCAATAAGTTCAAGGCTGATCCCCACTTTCTCTTCTAATAGATATAGTGTATCTGGTTTTATATTGAGGTCTTTGATTCACCTGAGTTTTGTGCAGGGTGATAAATATGGATCTATTTGCATTTTCTGTATGTAGACATTCAGTTTGACCAGCACCATTTGTTGAAAATGCTATCACTTTTTCATTGTATGGTTTTGGCTTCTTTGTCAAAACTCATGTGTCCACAGGTTTGTGGATTTATTTCTGGGTCTTCAGTTCGATTCCATTGATCTAATAATCTGTTTCTATGCCAATACCATGTAATTTTATTACTGTTGTCTGTAGTAGAGCTTGAAATCAGGGATGAAGATAACTCCAGAAGTTATTTTATTGTAGAGGATTGTTTTAGCTATTTTGGGCTTTTTGTTTTTCCATATGAAGTTGAGAATTTTTCTTTCGAGGTCTGTAAAGAATTGTATTGGTATTTTGATGTGAATTGTATTGAATTCATAGATTGCTTTTGGAAGGATAGCCATTTTTACTATGTTAATCCTACCAATCCACAAGTGTGGGAGATCTTTCCATCTTCTAATATCTTCTTCAATTTCTTTCTTCAGAGACTTGAAGTTCTTGTCATACATGTCTTTCACTTGCTTGATTAGATTTACACTAAGATACTTTATATTATTAGTGGCTATTGTGAAGGGTGTTGTTTTTCTAATTTTTTTTTTAAATTTTTTTATTAGTTACATTTTATTAACTCCATATCCCTGCTGTATCTCGTTCCCTAATTCTCTCCCAATCCCACCCTTCCTCTCTCTTCTCCTCCCTGCCCCTTTCCAAGTCCACTGATAGGGGAGGACCTCCTCCCCTTTCATCTGACCCTGTTTTATCAGGTTTCTTCAGGACTGGCTGCAAAGTCCTCCTCTGTGGCCTAGCAGGACTGCTCCTCCCTTGGGGGGTAGGGAGGTCCAAGAGCCTGCCATTGAGTTCCTGTCAGAAATAGTCCCTGTTCCACTTACTATGGGAAACCAATTGGTTACTGAGCTACCACGGGCTACATCTGAGCAGAGTTCTAGGTTATATCCATACATGGTCCTTGGTGGAGTATCAGTCTTATAAAAGACCCCTGTGCCCAGATATATTTGGTCCTTGTGGAGCTCCTATCCTCTCCACATCATACTAACTCCTCCTTCTTTCATACGATTCCTTGCACTCTGCCAAAGGTTTGGTTATGAGTCTTAGTATCTGCTTTGATACACTGCTAGATAGAGTCTTTCAGAGGCCCTCTGTGGTAGGCTCCTGTCCTGTCACTTGTTTTCTCCTATGTCCAATGCTCATCCCATTTCTCTTTCTAAGTGAGGATTAATCATCTTACCCCAGGTCTTCTTTCTTGTTTATCTTCTTTAGGTGTATAGATTTCATTATGTTCATCATATCTTATAGGTCTATATAAGTGAGTATGTACCATGTGTGTCTTTCTCCTTCTGGGATTCCTCACTCAAAATGATCTTCTCTAGATCCCACCATTTGCCTGCAAATTTCATGATTTCTTCGTTTTTGATTGCTGAGTAGTATGCCCTTGTGTAAAAATACCACAATTTCTGTATCCACTCCTCCGCTGAGGGACATCTGGGTTGTTTCCAGGTTCTGGCTATCACAAATAAAGCTGCTAAAAACATGGTTGAGCAAATATCCTTGTTGTATACTTGAGCAAATTTTGGGTATATGCCTAGGAGTGATATAGATGGATCGTGTGGAATCACTATTCCTAATTGTCTGAGAAAGCACCAGATTGATTTCCAAAGTGGTTGTACCAGTTTACATTCCCACCAGCAATGGAGGAGGGTTCCCCTTTCTCCACAACCTCTCCAGCATGTGTTGTCATTTGAGTTTTTGATTTTAGCCATTCTGATGGGTGTAAGGTGAAATCTCAAGGTCATTTTGATTTGCATCTCCCTGATGACTAAGGATACTGAGCATCTCTTTAAGTGTTTCTCTGCCATTCAATATTCCTCTACAAATAATTCTCTGTTTAGCTCTGTACCCCATTTTTTAAATTGGATTACTTGATTTATTGCTTTTTAACGCCGTTAGTTCTTTATATAATCTGAATATCAGCCCTCTGTCTGATACAGGGTTGGTGAAGATCCTTTCCTAGTCTGTAGGCTATCGTTTTTTTCTGTCTTTTGCTTTACAGAAGCTTTTCATTTTCATGAAGTCCCATTTATTGATTGTTGCTCTTAGAGCCTGTGCTGTTGGTGTTCTGTTCAGGAAGTAGTCTCCTGTGCCAGTGAGTTCTAGGGTCTTCCCCACTTTTTCTTCTAACCGATTTAATGTTTCTGGTTTTAT
The DNA here is from genome assembly GCF_907164565.1 of Psammomys obesus. Taxonomy (NCBI): domain Eukaryota; kingdom Metazoa; phylum Chordata; class Mammalia; order Rodentia; family Muridae; genus Psammomys; species Psammomys obesus. The sequence goes on from NW_026590542.1 coordinate 1,192,110, forward strand.
GTTGTAGTCTTTGAACCACTTGGACTTTAGTTTTGTGTAGGGTGATAAGTATGGATCTATTTGCATTTTTCTGCATGTAGACATCCTGTTGTATCAGCACCATTTCTTGAAAATGCTGTTGTTTTTTTTCCATTGAGTAGTTTTGGCTTCTTTGTCAAAAATCAAGTACCCATAGGTGTGTGGGTTTATTTCTGGGTCTTTTATTCGGTTCCATTGATCCACCATTCTGTTTCTATGCCAATACCATGCAGTTTTTATTACTATTGCTCTGTAGTACAGCTTGAGATCAGGGATGGAGATACCTCCTAATGATCAGTTATTGTACAGGATCATTTTGGAAATTCTGGGCTTTTTGTTTTTCCATATGAAGTTGAGAATTTTTCTTTCAAGGTCTGAAAAGAATTGTGTTGGTATTTTGATAGGAATTGCATTGAATCTGTAGATTGATTGGTTAGAGTCACCCCAAGGTAATTTATGTTATTAGTGGCTATTGTGAAGGGTGTTGTTTCCCTAATTTCTTTCTCGGCCCTTTTATCTTTGGTATACAGGAGGGCTTCTGATTTTTTTTTTAGTTAATTTTGTATCCAGCCATTTTGCTGATGGTGTTTATCAACTGAAGGAGTTCTCTGGTTGAATTTTTGGGGTCACTCACATATACTATCATATCATCTTCGAATAGTGAAACTTTGACTTCTTCCTTTCCAATTTGTATCCCCTTGATCTCCTTTAGTTGTCTTATTCCTCTAGTTAGGACTTCAAGTACTATGTTGAAGAGATATGGAGAGAGTGGGCAGCCTTGCATTGTCCCTGATTTCAGTGGGACTGATTTAAGTTTCTGTCCATTGAGTTTGATGTTGACTATAGGCTTGCTGTATATTGCCTTTACTATATTTAGGTATATGCCTTGTTTCCCTGATCTCTCAAAGACTTTTAACATGAATGGGTGTTGGAGTTTGTCAAATGCTTTTTCAGCATCTAAGCAGATTATCATGTGCTTTTTTCCCTTCAGTTTGTTTATATGGTGGATTACATATATTGAACCACCACTGCATACCTGGGATGAAGCCTACTTGGTCATGGTGGATGATAACTTTTATGTGTTCTTGGATTTGGTTTGCAAGTATTTTGTTGAGTATTTTTGCTTCAAATGTTCATAAAAGAGATAGGTCTGAAGTTTTTGTTGTTGTTGTTGGGTCTTTGGTTCAGGTATCAAGGTGACTGTGGCTTCATAGAATGAGTTTGGTAGTGTTCCTTATGTTTCTGTGTTGTGGAATAGTTTGAAGAGAATTGGAGTTAGCACTTCTTTGAAGGTCTGGTAGAATTCTACACTGAAACTATCTGGCCCAGGGCTTTTTTTGGAAGGGAGACTATTGATGACTGCTTCTAATTCCTTGGGGGATATAGGACTGTTCAATCTTTCTGCCTGATGTTGACTTAATTTTGGTAGATGGAATCCATGAAGAAAATTGTCCATTTCCTTTAGATTTTCAAATTTTGTGGCATATAGGCTTTTGTAGTACAACCTAATTAATGATTGTTTGGATTTCCTCAGTGCCTGTAGTTATGTCCCCCTTTTCATTTCTGATTTTGCTGATTTGGATAGTTTCTCTGTGCCTTTTAGTTAGTTTGGCTAAGGGTTTGTCTATCTTGTTGATTTTCTGAAAGAACCAGCTCTTGGTTTCATTGACTCTTTGAAAAGTTTTATTTGATTCTAATTTATTGATTTCAGCCCTGAGTTTGATTATTTTTAGCCATCTGCTCTTCTTGGGTGTATCTGCTTCTTTTTTTCCAGGGCTTTTAGTTGGTCCATTAAGTTGCTTGTCTGAGATGTTACAAATTTCTTCTTGAAGGCACTTAGTGCTATGAATTTTCCTCTGAGCTCTGCTTTCATAGTGTCCCATAAATTTGTGTATGTTGTACCTTCATTTTCATTGAATTCTAGGAATTCTTTAATTTCTTTATTTTTTCCTTAATCTGGCTGTCATTGAGTAATGAGTTGTTCAGTTTCCATTTGCATGTAGGCTTTTTGCTATTTCTGTTGTTGTTGAGGTCCAGCTTTAGTCCATGGTGGTCAGATAGAATACAGGGCATTATTTCAATCTTCTTGTATGTTTTGAAGCTTGCTTTGTGGCCCACTATATGGTCTATTTTGGAGAAGGTTCCATACGGTGCTGAAAAGAAGGTATAGTCTTTTGAGTTTGGGTGAAAAGTTCTGTAGGCATCTATTAGGTCCATTTGGTTTAGGACCTCTGTAAGTGCCTTTATTTCCCTATTTGGCTTCTGTCTAGTTGATCTGTCCCTTGGTGAGAGTGGGATGTTGAAGTCTCCCACCATTAAGGTATTGGGATCAATGTGTGATTTAAGCTTTAATAATGTTTCATTTACAAATGTAGGTGCTCTTGTATTTGGGTCATAGATGCTCAGAATTGTGATGTCCTCTTGGTGGATTTTTCCTTTGAGAATGTAGTAACCCTCCTCATCTTTTTTGATTAAGTTTGGTTGAAATTCTATTTTTTTAGATATTAGGATAGCTTCCCCAGCTTGTTTCCTGGGTCCATTTGCTTGAAAAACATTTTTCCAGCACTTTACTCTGAGGTACTGTTTATCTTGTTGCATAGGTGTGTTTCTTAGATGCAGCAGAATGTTGGATCCTTTTTCTGCAACCATTCTGTTAGTCTGTGTCTTTTTATTGGAGAGTTGAGTCCATTGATGTTGATAGATACTAGTGACCAATGAATGTTGATTTCTTTTGTTGGGTTGGTGGTGTTAATGTGTTTCGTTGTTTATATTCTTTTTTTTTTTTTTTGTTGTGTAGATATTTATATCCTATGTGTTCTTGGATGTAGTTGTTTTCATTGGATTGGAATTTTCATTCTAGTTTCTTCTGTAGTGCTGGGTTGCTGTGTAGATATTGTTTACATTTGGTTTTGTCATGGAATATTTTGATTTCCCCATCTATGTTGATTGAAAGCTTTGCTGGGTAGAATAGTCTGGGTCCCCCTGCATGACATCTGCCCAGGCCCTTCTGGCTTTCATAGTTTCTGTTGAGAAATCTGGTGTGATTCTAATAGGTCTACCTTTATATGTTACTTGTCCTTTTTCCCTTGCTGCTTTAAATATTTTTTTCTTTCTTCTGTAGGTTTAGTGTTTTGACTATGATGTGATATGAGGATTTTCTTTTCTGGTCTAGTCTATTTGGTTTTCTTGTATGTTTAGACCTCTTGTATGTTTATGGACATCTCTTTAAGTTGGGAAAATTTTCTTCTATGATTTTCTTGAAAATATTTTCCAGATTTTGGAGCCTGGTATCTTCTTTTTCATCAATTCCTATTATTCTTAGATTTTGTCTTTTCATGGTATTCTTGATTTCTTGGATGTTTTGTGTTTGGAACTTTTTTTATTTTTTCTTTGAGAAACCTATCAATTTCTGCAAGTCTATCTTCAGAACCCGAGATTCTCTTTTCCACTTTTTGTATTCTATTGGTTATGCTTACCTTTGTGGTTCCTGATCTTTTCTCTAAGTTCTCCAGCTCCAAGCTTCCCTCTGTTTGTGTTTTCTTTGTTGATTCTAATTCTGTTTTCATGTCTTTCACGATTTCCTTCATCTGTTTGAATGTGGAGTCCTGCTTTTCTATTATGGCTTCTATTTTTTTGTTTGTTTCCTCTCTGTATACTGCTAATTGTGCCTCTATTTGTTTGGCTGTATTTGCCTGTATTTCTTTGAGAGCTTTGTTCGTTTCCTCTTTATTTGCCTCCATTTGTGTGGTTATTTTTTGAGAGCTTTTTTCGTTTCCTGTTTATTTGCCTCTACTTGTGTGGCTATTTCTTTGAGAGTATTTTTTGTTTCCTCTTTATTTGCCTCTATTTGTGTGGCTATCTCTCTGAGATTTGTTCATTTTTATGAGCCTATGATAACTGGATTAGCGTAGTTTTAAAGTCATTTTCTTGTGTTTCTGATAAATTGAAATGTCCATTGATTTTTGGGTGGCTGATGAAGCCATCATGTCCTGCTTTTTTTTTTTTTTGGGGGGGGGGCGGTTCTTATGCCGGCCTCTGGCCATCTGCTTATCTGTAACCCTCACCACTTGTTCCTGGAGTCTTTACTTCAGACTGGGTCTCTCTTTTGCTGTTTTCTGGAATGTTTTTCAGGAAGATGAGAGAGGCCCACCGGTTTGAGAGTGTGTGTTGGTGTTTCAGCTGTACCTAAGTGAGGAATGTGATGCTGGCGCTATTCACAGGTGCTGTTAGCGGCCGCAATGTGCAGGTGCAGATTCCCTGACTACCTCAGTGGCCTACAGGCCACTGGTATGCAGATCTGTTTAGGCTCCAGGAATTGTTTGCCTGGGATTCACTAGTGGACCGCAGAGCAGGGGCTTCAGTGTTGAGAACACTGTCCCAAGAATCCCTATGTTTCCCACAATAGGGGAGTGGGTGGTAAGGATCTGTTGTCTGACTGCTTGCATAGAGGATCCCTGAATCTGGGCCTTTGCAAGCATTCACTTGAAGGTGCACTCACTCTCTAGCAGGACTAGTCAGAAAACACTGGGGTTCCCCTTGTTCTCCACTCTCCGATTTGATCCTGCCAGGGCAAATGCGGGTCAGTGGTGCTGTAGCAGCAGATCTTGGTGTCCACTGGTACTGTGCGCTGTGCTGGGAGCTGCAGGCACTGGTGTCTGGGCACAGTGCTCTGTGGATCCCTGCAGGCTGCCTCCATAGCCTTCACCTCTGCTAAGGAGGGATTATGGCAGCCGGTCCCAGGGGAGTGCTGGGGAGAGGGAGGGGGGACTGAGTATTCTCTGTCCCTGATCCCAAGCTTGGATTTCTTTGCTAGGAGCCTTTTTGCTGGGGTCTGGGCACTGTGCTCTGTGGCAGAATCTGCAGGGCACTTCAGCTGCCTCCGCCAAAGAAGGAGTAGGGAGGTGGATACGGGGAAGTGCCTGGGGATTGAGCCCCCAGGAGAAAACCATGGAGGAGTCCTCAGGGACCCGAATTTAAATGGACTCAGTTCACGTTTAGTCCCCTTTCTCCCTGGAAGCCTCGATGTCAATATTCTGTGTTCAGCAGCCCCTCCACTCACCAAATTCGTAGTTTTCAGATCCTTTGCCCCTCAGATATGGTGTACTCTGGTCACCACCATCTTGGATCTCCTCTCTTATTTCTTTTTTTAAAAAAGATTTATTTTTTATGTATACATTGTTCTGTCTGCATGTATACCTGCACGCCAGAAGATGGCACCAGATCTTGTTATAGATGGTTGTGAGCCACCATGTGGTTGATGGCAATTGAACTCAGGACCTCTGGAAGAGCATCCAGTGCTTGTAAGCTGTGAGCCCGATTATTTTCTTTGCTATTGTGAATAGACCACCTGTAAACATGGATGTGCAAGTATCTGCATGGAGGATATTTTTTAACTGAAACTATCTTTAGGACTCATGCAGAATTCATCATTATCAGACCACCTTTTGTTTGAGATAGCCAAAAGTTGTCCTTGAGCAATTATATCTAGAAACACGGCTATTGGGTCTACACCTTTGGAAGTCTGGATTTGATCTGCATCTGTAAAGTTGCTCTCAGAATTGAGCTTATATCTAGAACTGCAAACAGAAAACAGAGACAACAAGTTGGAAATGGTGCTAGTCTTTGGAAACTTCAAAGCCAGTGATGTACTTGTCCCAGCAAGGTTACACCTCCTAACTCTACCCAAACAGGATAACCAACTGGGGACTAAATATTCAAATAACCAAGTATATGGGGGGCATCTCATTGAACCTATCATAGGCCATAAATATCAACTTTAGAAAGACAAGTAGCCTATCCCTTGAGTTTAGCAATAGAATGTCTTCTATGGTATGGGTGCAGCAGCAGGTGTTGGTTCTAGGTAGTACTTTTGGAGTTATAAGGAAATTTTTGCTGATTTGCATGCCATTATTAAAGACCTTCCAGACTTCTGCAAGAATCATGAAGAATTAAATAACTGATTCTAATTACTCCTTGGGACAGTGAAACAGCTCATTCTTTTAGACTCAAGTTAAAAAAGTAAACAAAAACAAGGGAGGTTTTAATAATAGATGATTGTAAGGCATGAAAAATGCTAACAAAATACAAAAATTTCTTCCATGGAAAATAACAGGAAAGCTTAACAAATATTAAAATAGTAAATAATAGTAAAAATGGTAGAGTTTCCCAGACCATTTTTAATCTTTGTGTGTAGATATGTTTGATTTGTAAGTGTATGTATATGCTTATGTGTGTGAGTACAGGTTTATGTGCATGTGTTGGGGTCAGAAGACAATTTAGGGTGTTGGTCCTTATACTGGCTGGTATTGTGTGGCAATGTGACACAAGCTAGAGTCATCAGAGAAACTGGAGTCTCAGTTGAGGAAATGGCCTCCATGAGATCCATGTTCCAGCTGGAAGACATTTTCTCAATTGGTGATCAATGGGGAAGGGCCCAGCACTTGGTAGGTGGAGCCATCCCTGGTTTGGTTGGTCCTGGGTTCTATAAGAAAGTAGAATGAGCAGGTAAAGCAAGCCAGTAAACAGCACCTCTCCATGGCCTCTCTATCAGTTCCTTCCTCCAGGCTACAGCCCTGCTTGAGTTCTTGTTGTGGCTTCCTCCAATGATGGATTATAATTTAAAAGTGTAAACCAAATAAACCCTTTCCTCCCCAAGTTGCTTTTTGGTCATGGTATTTTGTCACAGCAATAAAAGCCTGACTATGCTATTCCTCAATTTCTACCTTTTAAGAAACAGTCTGTTGTTCACTGCTATGTATCCCAGTTTAACTGGACTACAAGCTCCTAGAGATTCTCCCATCTTTGCCTTCTATCTTACCATAGGGACACTAGGATTATATTTGCACATCCATCTTTTATAGGGGCTCTAAGGATTTAAACTCAGCACCTAACACTTGTTTAACAAACACTTAACCCACTGAGCCATTTCCCTAGCCCCATGAACATTTTTAAATAAGGAATTTAATCAGTGTATAATCTCTTTTAGCATTAATTACATGCAAAAGATGATTAGGCATACTATTCTGAAACTTAAGAAACTGATGTTATTTATCTTAAAAAAATTATTTTAACTATGTTTATTTGAATGTGTGTGTGTCCAAGGAGTCTAGAAGAAGAGGTCAGATTCCTTGGAATTGGAGTTATAGGCAGTTGTGAGCAACCCAAATGTGGTTGCTGGAAACCTAACTCAGGTTCTCTGTAAGAAATATGTGCTTTTAACCCCTGAGCCATTTCTCTATTCCTCTGATTTTATTTCAGTTTTTGCAATAGGGAGTATAGTTCTGTAGCACTCATTTTTAAAACTCAACTTTATTTGTGGTGTTTAAGCCTCCACCTCCCTTTCAACCTCCCAACCCTATGTAGGAGAGAGAAGGCTAGTGAGCTTTACTTTACTTTACTTTACTTTACTTTACTTTACTTTACTTTACTTTACTTTACTTTACTTTACTTTACTTTACTTATCCTGGCTTTTTAGGGTCAGTGGGTTCTTTTAGGGCTATACCAATCTCCATCCACAGCAACACGGCCAGCAGTTTCCTCCAAGTCACTGTGTCGAACTCATTTCTCTCCATCTGTCTGCTCCAAACTGCCGTACCATCTGTCTCTCTGGTCTTTCCAAACTGCTTTACACTATATGACAACACTGAACACCACATCTTCTCTTTATGGGCTCTCAAATTTATATCCCCACGCATCCTAGACCAGTTACCAGCTGGCAAAAGCCATGCCCTGCATGAGACAAGTAACAGCTGTGGACGTATAGCCCAACTAAAATCCCACACTTGGGATTAGAAAAAAAAAAAAAAAACATATTCTATAACAGCTGAAATTTCAAAGAAACCAAAACTTCCATTACATATTTCAGATTAAAATGAGGAGATATGGCAGGGTAAGATTTTGCTTTGTACTCTTTTAGGGAGGAGGTAGGTAAGTTATAAGTGGAGAAATTTATAGGAGAGATTGTTTCTGTAAACCAGGGGAAGTCTCATTCTATCAGATAAGCCAAATCTGTCTACATTTTTGTCTGTCTAATTTTAGTAGAACAAAATTTTGGTTAATCATTCATGAGAAAAAGAACAGGGACTTAGAAGAGCTGGTGGGCCTTGTCTGCATGTGTAGGCAAAGTAGAGGAAGATAGGGGTTATCAGTTATATGGAGACACTTGAGGGTAGTTCTTGGTATTGAAGTAAGGAAAGTCATTCCAATGGTCCTACGTATCCATGCCAGCAACCATATAATATTCTGTCCCATAAGATTACTGATTTATGGCTGGAGGGGAGGGTGTGTTGTATAAGCCAATTTCAGCCTTGGCTGGGAGGTCTACCATCTTTCTTCTTGCCATGTTTTTCTTCACACAGTAATTTTGTGAGAAACAGCAATTTCACCCTGTTCTCCTACTTCAGCTGGGCTGTTACCTAGAAGATTACTTTTTTATTTAACTTTTTATTGATTCTTTGTGAATTTCATATCATGCACCCCTATCCCACTCATCTCCCTGTCCTTCATATCTGCCTTGTACGTTTTCAACATCCTCGCCAATGGAAAAAAAAATCTTGTTGTAGAAGTTGTGGTGTGTCAGTGTGTCACAGAGTATACCCTTTGTCCACACTTTTTTACTTGCAAATGTTCATTTTGATGTACTAGTTCAAGGCCCCTGGCTTCTGCTACACTATCAATACTGGCTTCTCACCAGGACGCTTGAGGTATATTATTGTTGCTCTGTGTCATAGAGGTCCTACAGCATTAGATCTGCAGGACCAGCCTTTTCATGTGCTCCAGTAGTTAATAGATGGGATAGATATTGGGGTGGGCCAATTCAAAGCCCTGGATCTGGGCCTGGGTGGTATCTGAACTGGTCAGCCACCACCAGCTCTCCCACACCTACACCACTAGGACAAGCCCTTTAGCATTGTCTATGCTAGTTGATCCAATGCTGCAGTCTGCAAGGAACAGAGCCAGCTTTCCTGATCTCATGCCCTGGGGCTGGCTCAGGACACCCACACCACCAGTGCCAGCTCTGTTGTGCTGCCCAGATAAGGTGCAGGACCTGCTTTCTGAGTGCTGCAGCAAGCGAGGAACTAGGGAGGATTATGTATTACTGAAGTCTGAGGTTGCTACTAGGAGAAAGAAAATTATAGATGTGAATATTCAGAAAAAGAATCTCAAATTTTAAAAATATGTTCATATGAAACTCAGTGAACTTCTTAATGATTGTTATCAAGGGAGCAACTGAAAATATACAAGTCTGTTTCTGGGGCCAGCTATAATCCCTGAGGTTTGTACTTGAGGAGAAGATGAAAGAAGCAGTCTGCATTAAACCCATTTTGGCCATTTTTAATACTTATTTTGTTGTAGACCTCAAATTGAGGTCTGCATGCGTGTTAGGCAAATACTTAACCTCAAAACTCCATTTCCAGCTCTTGAAGTCAAATTTTGAAGCATTGTTGTTACACCTCACAATAGAGGCAATTGGATGGCAGAGAATGCTTATTAGTTATGGTGTCAGCCGGTTATGTTGTTACATAGCTTTTACAAGAAAAGGTGTACCATTTTGAGCTTGCAAATAGTCCACAAAAATATTTGAGTTAGTTATTAAAGCAACAACACTTTGGACTTGTCAAAAGTGGTATGACATTAGTGAATTGTAAAAGCTCTGAGATGGGGCCATAAATGTGATGTGGACAGTTTTCCAGGAGCATATGGAGTCACACCTCATATGAGGTCCTTTTCTTTATCAAAATTTTTGTCTTGTTTAGGTTTTATTTTGATACATTGTCTCACTATGTAGCCCTGACTGGCCTGGAGCTCAAGAGATCCATCTGCCTCTGCCTCCCTGGTGCTGGGATTAAAGGCATGCACCACTACACTCCACACCCAGCTTTATCACAAAATTGAAGGGGTCACAATTGTGGATTGTAATGGCAGCTCCTTTGTCAGAAACATAGAGTTCAGTAATTTGTGCCATGTCTATCACAATGGATGTATGCCACGTCTAGTATGATGGATCTGAGCAGCAGTGGTAGGAAGCTGGGCACTGAAATCTCAATTAGCAGTTTGTTTCCAGTCAGTTGCATCAAGCAGATCCTTAGTGTAGAGACCTATAATTATGACCCAGAGCATTCAGCTGTAGCTGTAATTTGTTTGCACAGTCTATGATACCAATATCAGTGGTTTGTTTTAGTAAATAAAAAATGGCTGTTGGGTTAAATAATATTTATTATTAGCCCTATAATTATCATCACGATAGTATTATTTAACCTGCTATCACAAATAATAAGACACAGACACCTGTTAGATTTTATAATTGCCTTATTTACCTTGGGCCAGGCAGATATTCCTACATACACTGTCTGAATAACCTCACTATCCATCTACCAGCCCCCATCCAGTGCCACCCTCCTTAACCATCCTCATCTAAACAATCTTTCATCCATGATGCCATTATACTTGCTTGTATTCTTTATCTGGGACTTTTCACACCATCCTCAGAGTCCTTCCTCCTCTCTCACATGTTTTTTTTTCTCCACACTAACCCTTGTGGTGTCCTTCTTCCTCTCTTCTTGTCTGTCTGTCTCCCGTGATGCTCTTGAACCCAAAAGCTGGGGAACCTTAGCCATGCCTAGTCCATTCTGCCCTGCCCAGGTATAGGCCATTTAAGCAACCAATTAGGTATATCTTAGGCAGGTTTACAAAGCAGGTAACCAGATCTTGAGGGCCAGTAACATGCATCAAACCAACCTCCAACAGTGGTCTAATCTTAGTATATGGTTTTTCAAGTAGGAGACTGTACAGTTAGGCTATTAGCAATAACCCAAGGGTCAGAAAAAGCAGAAGGCTAAACTCTGATGCCAGTTTAGGATTAAGCCTCCTCCCTCCCCCCAACCCCTACTCTGGCCTCCCTTCCTAGCTTATAGCTTCTGGGTGCTAATTCTAGGGAAATACCTTCTAAGATCTTCTGAGGCACAGAGGATCTCTTCAGTCTAGGCTTTCTTTCTTCAAATGATTTTAGATCTTTACAAGATGAAGACTTTAAGCGTTGGGATTTTATCACCAGGGCACCATTCTTATTGTTCTAGTGCCCCAGGCAGTTTATCTTCAGTGGTGCTGATCTCTTTAACAATGACAATTACTCTCTCTCAGAACCAGCTTGAATACTCCCCTGTACTGAATTTTTCTCTATTAGACAAATTAATCCATTACCTGTAAATTCAACTTTATTCAAGTCCTCAGTACATGGGCAGAATAAAACTGGATTCTTGGCCAGAATATTACATGCATGGTGCTTAACCCATTTCTTGATAGAATCTTTGATCTTCTTTGAAATCTTCTGAGTTGGGCCTACCTGCACCGCATGAATATATCGCAGTGTTTTTTATCTTCCAGGTTCCCATCAGAATAATTCATTAAGTTCTTCCTGAATAGTAAGGGATTTCTATATCAACCCCCCTCCACTCTAAGATGGGAGCCTGATTATGTAGTTCTGGCCAGTTTGGAACTCACAGAGATCCACCACCAGAGTACCAGGATTAAAGACATGCACAAAAGTTCTAAACTCTTGTATATTCCTGGGTATTTTAGAATAGCAGATAGTATGCTCTTTACTGCTGAACCACCTCTTTAGGCCCCCTTGATTTTACTTTTAAATACTCTGTTGAAGTCTCAATTTCAACATACATATCTCCTTTCTCTCTTTGTGCCCCTCCCTCCTATTCTCCCTACCTTCCTTCCTTTTTGTCTTTCATGGGGTCAAATACAGGTTCTCAAACATTCTTAACAAGGACTCTACTACTGGGTATACCCTCAGCAACAGACTTTACATTCCAATTTCTACCCATTACCCAATTCTATTTTTAGGTGTTTTTTTTTTTTTTTTAATAGAAATAGCTTATTTCTTATTACCAATTTCTGTCTTAGACTCTTCTTGCTATTTTATAAAAATACCCAAGACCAGGTAATTTATAAATAATATAACTTTATTTTTCATGGTTCTAGAATCTGAAGTGTCCAAAATCAAGGCAAGTTTGGTGTCTCATGTCCACTGTCGGTTTCCAAAATGAATTTTGTATAGGACTTGACCTTTGGCAAGAATGGATATAAGGACAAAAAGGGAAGCCCTAATTAGTATTTCTGTAGCTCTTTCATACCAGCACTAATCATGACCTAATCATTTCCCTAAGACCATATCTTATAATACTGCTACACTGTAAATTAATTGTCAGTATGAAGTTGGAAGGAAAACAAATATTCAAAACCTAGTACCATCCATGAAATCATTCATTTTTAAAGATGTTTTGTTGTCTCTGCTTTTCAGATTCTTTTTATGCTCACTATCTATCTCTGTTATTGCCATTCTTCGTTCTGATAAGCCCAGATGGTACATCTCATTTGGTTGTTTTATGCTGTTTACATCCTAGTTGAACTATCCTATTTTCATTGTGAACTATTTTTCTTTATATCAAATATATGAAATAATTATAGATAGCTATTTTTAAACTATTTTCTGCCAATTCTGGCATTTAGTCACCTCAGATCAGTCTTTGATAGCATTTTCTGTTGAATCTTTTTCTCTACATAGCTTTTATTTCATTCTATGTTATTTGGGATTTTATATCAGTTGTCATAAGTAGTTAGATTCCATTTAATTCCTCTAAATATTACTGAGTTTTTTGTTCTGTATAAAGAAGTGTGCACTTGGCTGGACTTGAACTGAAAATTGTCTCCTCTGTGGTAATTGATAGCTCAAATTTCAGTTCATATAAATAATCAACCAGAGGCTTAAGTACAGTTAATTTGCAGAATTTAAATATTCATATTTCTCTGGATGCCTATCTGGATTTCCCTTTAATTTTCCAATGATAGTGATGAATGAAAACCCTCTTTGACAGAGGCCTGTAACACCAGCTACTGTCAGGCTGAGAAAAGATCAGAAGTTAAAGGCCTGCATGGACAACAGAATGAATTCAAGGACAGCTGGGGGGAACTTAGAGAGACCCTGTCTCAGATAAACTGAAAATAGGCTAGGAATATAGCTCAGTGTTAGAGTGCTTACATAACATTCACAAGGCCCCAAGTCTAATCCCTACCATGAGCAAACGAGAAAATTCTACTTTTCATTTTTTGGGTCAATAAAACTGATGTGGCTTTTGTTTGTTTGTTTGTTTATAATTTAATTTGGCTACAATGCCACTGACTGGGCCTGTTTGGAACAAACATACTATCCCTTTTTTAAGTGTTAATTCCCTTCTAGTAGATACCCAATTACAATCATTCAGTATATTGAATAAATATTCAATATTCAACTCCAAAATTGGAGCCCAGAGTTTCACCAGGCTGGCTTCAAATTTGAGATTCTCCTGACTTAGCCTCCCAAATGTTGGAATTACAGGAGTGTGCAGCCATACCTTGTTTAATTAAAAAGGAAATATTTTAGTCACTGTTTGTTATCTGTATGAGGGTTGATTGATATGGTGTTACTATAAACAAAAATGAAACTCCCAGTAGTCTTTATTCTATTTTACCAATACAGACTCAGGAGCCAGACGCTGGGGTGAAAATCTGCTAGCTCAGAGAGGCAGAGAATGCACCCAGCTGACTTTCCTTCTCAGCTCAGTTCAGGATGGAAAAAACAAAACCCAAAAGGCTCACTAGCTCAAGTGACAGCCCAGGGCGAAAAGGCCAAAACCCCAAGGCCAAAGGCTTGCTAGCTCAAAGCCCTAAAAGCCAGGGAACTGAGGAGCTTAAGCCTAAGCTAAAGCCAGGGCATAAGCTAAAAAAGCATCTTCTACTTCTTCAGGCTGTCTTAAATGCCCCTCCGCTCAAAGTCCATCCTATTCTTCAATCCCTATCAGCTGGTTTCTTGCTCTACCTCTTGACCTTATTAAATCCTGTGTACAGAAAGCTCTTGAATTAAAAGTATGTGCTAGGGCTGGATGAACACCACCATAATCACCTGTTTGCAATAAACAGAAAATTCTTGGTTTAAAAGTATGTGATAGGGCTCAACCATACCAAACAAAAAACAAGGTTTTACAGTCCACAATTTTGGGGTTTACAATGGGATAAAATATCCTGCAACAATATGGTAAAAAAAAATAATGCATTCATACTGAAAATTATATTAGTCAAGGTTTGTTTTATTCTTCCAGTAGTAATACCTATTTATTCCAGCAAAAACTGTTGAAAGGATTTTATTTTCCCTATTAAATCATATTAATACCTTTGTCAAATAACAATTGGCCATACAGATGTGGTTCTTTCTGGATTTTTATTGTATATATTTTTTATTTATCTGTTCTTATATCAGTAGCATACTGGTATACTGTCTTGATTACTGTAGCTTTATGGTAATTCTTTTTTAAAATTGAAAATAGATTTTAGCTTCCCCTCCCTGTACTCCTCCTAGTTTTTCTCCACCTCTCCTGCCTTTCTGACCCCACTCCTTTTCTGTCTCTCATTAGAAAAGAAAAGAGCAGGCTTCCAAGAGATAACAAAACATGGTAAAATAAAATACAAGATGAAGCAAGAACTTTGATATCGAAGTTGGACACAGCAACACAACAGGAGGAAAAGAGTCCTAAGAGCAGTCAAAATTGTCAGAGACACTATGTTCTCATCCTCAGGAGTCTCATGAAAATACTAAGTTAATGCTATAATAGTTATGCAAAGAACCTGGCACAGACCTGTGCTTGCTGCTTCAGTCTCTGTGAAACTGCTTAGTTGATTCAGAGGGCTGTCTTCTCATGGTGTCTTCCATCCCTTCTGGCTCTTTTCTGAATCACCTATTCTGCAGGATTCCCTGAGCACTGAGGAGATTTGATGGTGACCTCCCATGTAGACTCTCTCCATAAAATGACTGGCTGTGGGTTTCCACATCTGTTCCCATCTGCTGCCAAAGCAAGCCTCTCTGATGATGACTGATTAAGGCACTAATCTATGAGTATAGCAGAATATCATTAGATATCAGTTCATTGATTTTTTTTTTTAGACCAGTTATGTTTTCTTCTACCCTAGATCTCTGGGCTATCTAATCTCTGGTTGTTGATTACCTAAGCAGTGTTGGGTATGGGTTCCTTCACATAGTGTGGCCCTTAAGTCAAATCAGATATTGTCAGGGACCACCTGAAAGAACTCGCCAACTTCAGAGACCACCTGTGGAACTTGCCTCAACTTGCCCGTTCCCTTACCTGCAGTAAACATACTGCTTGGAGATATCCGTTCCCTTACCTGCGGTAAACATACTGCTTGGCAACAGCAGAGATGTGCTCACAGAACCATGGCTTATCACAAGATGTTTCAGGCCCCTGGCCGAGAAGAATCTGTAATTTTTCACCCACCCTACTTCCTTATCCTGAACCCTTTATAAAAGCTGATTCTGCTCAGTAAAGTTAGTCCTTGACAAGCACCTGTTTGCTTGGACTCGGTTTCTCTTTCTCACCCATCTTTTTACAGGTTTGGATTCTCTTCTATCCCCTCGAATAACAAGCTCCGCTGGCCGGGGCAAGATATTACTTGGCTATTCCTATCAGTTTTGTGCCACCAATGTCCTAACATTTTTCAGGTAGAACAGATTGTTGGTCAAAGGTTTGTTGTTGTCCACAGTAGCCTGCAGTGTCCCTTCCCATACCAAAGAGACTAGAATGTAGTGAAGGCCCCATATAGGCACCAGCTCAGCTTCTCCGTGTTTAATGAGTTGTGTGGATATTGTCCTCGGTAATGGGGCCCTGTTGTCAGATTGTACAGAGAATCCATGTCTTAGCATCAACCTGGGCTGTTTGAGGGATTTTTGTGGGACTCCCTTGGCCAACAACTCAATTGAATGCAATACAGTCCCTCCACTGGAATCCTTGCCTGGCCACAAGAGATGGCCAGTTGAGATTCTCTATCCCCCATTACTAAGATCATCTTTATAGATTCCATGAACTTTCCACTGCTGTAGGATTTTACACCAAGCCCTAAATGTTCCCCAGTTTCAGTCATGTCTCCCCATATTCTTTCCCTCCATTCCATCTCCACCCCACTTGATTTTTTTTGCTCCTGCCCCCACTCACCCTATCCAAATGTAAAAATCTGTTTTATTTCCCCTTCCTGGGGAGATTCTTGCATTCTCCCCTAGACCTCTACCCTTTACCTAACCTCTCTGGGCCTATGGATTGTAGCTTGGTTGTCATTTACTTAATGGCTAATATCCCCTTATTAGTGAGTACATAATGTATTTATCTTTTAGGGTCTTGGTTACCTCATTCAAGATGATTTTTTTTCTTATTCCATAAATTTGCTTGCAAATCCCTTAATGTCATTTTTTTTAACAGCTGAGTAATATTCATTTTGTAAATGCACCACATTTTCTTTATCTAGTCTTCTGTTGAAGGACATCTAGCTTGTTTCCTTTTCCTGGCTATTATAAATAAAGCCAAAATAAACATGATTGAGCAAGTGTCCTTGTCATAGGATAGAGCATTCTTTGAGTAGATACTAAGGAGTAGTATAGCTGTCTTGAAGTAGATCTATTTCCAACTGTCTGAAGAACTTCCATATTGATTTCCACAGCGGTACAATTTACACTTGTACCAGTAATGGAGGAGTGCTCCCTCTGCTTCTCATCTTTGCCAATATTAGCTGTCACATGTGTTATTTATCTTAGTCATTCTGTTAGGTGTAAGATGGAATCTCAAAGTAGTTTTGATTTACACTTCCCTGATGGCCAAGGATGTTAAACATTCCTTTAAGTGTTTCTCTTCATAGGAACTCAACATTACATTGTATATATCTCTCTTAATTTTGCTTGCTTTATCTTAGGAGTTTTACATAACTGTATTATTTTAAGATATCCTAGTTAGTTATTACCACAATATTGTCAAATGATTGAACTATTAAAAAATCAGAAAATGATAGGAAATTTCAGCAATATCTAGCCAACTTAATATATCCCTACACACATTAACTGCAGGATACACATTGTTTTTAGGGAAATATGGAACATAATTCTAGGTAGGCTGTGTGTTGAAATTGTACAGGGCATACATTCTAACCACTGTGGAATTAAATTAGAAACACAAAGCCACCAAGAGAAAATAACCAAATTTTTGAAGAGTAAATGAAAACAATCACCACCAACAAAAAGAGCTGTGTGATATTTTAATTTTTGATATTTTAAAAATAGATTGCCCAGCAGATGCACTTTCAAAGGACCTGGGTTCAATTCCTAGCACCCACATGTTGGCTGGAATTATTTTTTACTCCAGTTCTAGGGAATTCAGTGCCTACTTTTGGCTTCCAAGGGCACTGTGAACATGCACGCACGCGCACACACACACACATACACACACACACACACAGAGTGAGAGAGAGTTGTGGGGAGAGTGGGAGGGGGACCAGCACTTATACACATAAAATTAAAAAAATCTTTAAGGATAAGCAAAAATTAAAGGCCAAAGTTTGTACAAAATAATTTTTAAAATGAAAGACTAAGAATAGCAAAAATTTATGATTAGATGATTGTGTTCTACATGAGTATATATAATGTGCATACTGTATGTTACGTTACCAAAAATTCATTTTAAGCAACTTTCTATATGTCTTTTAACTATTTACAGTGTCAACACTGATGTTGTCTTGAACAGGATTATGTTGTTACAGTCCCAATGTCATTTGAGGATGTGACAGTAGATTTCAGTAGAGAGGAATGGCAACAATTGGACTCTTCTCAAAGATACCTTTACCAAGATGTAATGCTGGAGAACTACAGCCACCTGCTCTCATGGGTAAACACAGTTTGTACTATGGTGTCATGAGGACCTTGCTGTGGGTTAAATTGCCTTAAGAGAAAACCATTGCAGAAGAGAGGGAGGAAACTATAAGAACCAGAGATTGTAGCTTACAACATGGAAGCATTATTTCCTCGATACAGCAGAGAAATTCACATATGAATTCATGGTGATTGTGACAGCATGCACAAGTCAGACAAAGTCTCAGTATTGAGACTAGAAAGTGGTTATGAAGTCTTACCCTTAGCTGAGGATCTTTTGGTAATTGATAGCTGCTGGAAGGAAAGTCAGTTTTCTTGAAGCATGTAGTCCATGGCAGGTAGGAGAGCTACATACCTTAGAGTATATCGGCAGCCCATATTGAACTTGATAGGTTTTTTTTTTAAGAAGAAAACACAAAGTTGGGGGTATAGGGAAGGCAGGTAGAGGAATCTAGGATAAATTGGGGGAGGAGACTGAATATAATTAAGATATATTTTGCTAAATACTCAAAGAATTTTTAAAAAGGATAGAAAAATTTTAAAGTGATGAAAAAGAAAATATATTTTAAAGTCCTAACCCTCAGTACCTCAGAATACAACCATATTAGAAAAGAAATTTTTCACAAAAGTAATTAAGCTAGAATAGGGTAATTAAGGTGGGTTTTAATATGACATAACTTATCTCTGAATTATTTGTTATTACTGTGTGTGTGTGTGTGTGTGTGTGTGTGTGTGTGTGCAGGTGTGTGTATGTGTGATCAGCATGTTACATACATGCAGCAATGTGTTTGTAGAGGTCAGATAAAAATTTTATTGGACTTATTTTTTCCATGTTTATGTGGGTTCTGGGAATTGAACTAAAGTCACTACGCTTAGGAAGGAAGTGCATTTAACAGCTGAGGCATGTTGTAGACCCTGTATCACTGTTTTCTCTACAAGAAAAGGAAATCTGGACACAGATACATATGTACATATGTACATAAAGGAAGGAGTATATGAAGACATGAGAAGATGGTTTGGGATTGGAAGGATATATTTTTAAGCCAAGAAAGCTCTGAGGCCATTGGAAGCTATGAAAGAAATGTTCTCCATTGCTTTCTCCAAGTTCCTTCAATGAACATGGGCCTGCATATAATACCTTAATTTTGGACATTTAATCTCCAAAAGTGCAAGATAATAAGTATTCTGAACCCTCTATTTTGTGATACTTTGTTACAGAAATCCTAGGAAATTAATACTATTTTTCATATTTGAAAATGGAGTACTGCTTTTAAACATCTCTAGCGTGGGGGTTTGGAGTGATGGTACAGCAGGTATTTGTGCTTCCCATGCAAGTCTGATAACTGAGCTTAATCTATGGACCCCATTGTTGAAAGAGAGGAGTGATTTCTGGATGTTGTTCTCTGGCCTCTACATATATATGCTATGGCATACATAGACTTACACACACACACACACACACACACACACACACACACGTACACACCACCAAATTAAAATAAATTAAAAAATATAAAATATGAAAGCGGTTTTGGATAGCTATAATGAGTTGAAGGTGGGAAGGTTTTGGGATACTTGACAAAAATCATTGATTTAGCTGGGTGTGGTAGCACATGCATTTAATCACAGCACTTGGGAGACCGAGACAGGTGGATCTCATTAAGTCTATGGCAAACCATCCACATGGAGAGTTCTAGGCAGCCAAAGATAGATAGTGAGACACTGTTTCAAAAAGAAGCATATGTTTATTTGAAAAACCTGTTGATAGGAATATGTTAAAGGTAAAGTGTCAGAATATGGAGCATATGAATACAAATGGAAGGAAAGCCAATCCTTGTTTTAAAGGCACAATGATCTATTGTTTTTAAAAAATGAACCCCTATTTTTTAAAATAGAACCCCAACCTGTGTGTGTGGGGGGTACTTCTGGCACCTTGCTGCCCCCAGAATTCTTGGCATTTGGTTTAATGACAATAGTGCATTCCTGGCTGACCTGGGGCTTGTGATAAAGGTCATTTTCCTGAAACACCTTAACCCCCCTCCGGTCTTCCCAAGTAACACTTCTGAGGAACTTTCCAAACAATCGTTATTAACACAACTTGTGACTCGTTTGTTGGGTCGTCCTGTGATGCACGATTATTAGCACATCTTGTGACCCCTCTGGTGGGTCATCCTGTGATTTCTAGTCACTTTGTAACCCTGACAAAGGCAATTACATTTCTTTCACCCTGCCTATATAAAGGATGTAGAAAAAATAATAAACCGAGACTTTGATCAGAAAAACTGTCTTGGTCTTTATTTCTTGCGTCTCTTGTCCCACCCCATTCTCACCCCCTCTGTTAGGGTCTCATTCGACTGACCTGTGGGCCAGGTCACCAACCATTCTATTTTACCAGTAAAGACTCAGGAGCCAGATGCTGGGCAAAAACCTGTTAGCTCAATGAGGCAGAGAAAGTACCCAGCTGACCTTCCTTGTCAGCTCAAGTTGGATGGAAAAAAACCAAAAGGCTCACTAGCTCAAGTGATGGTCTGAGAGGAAAAGGCCAAAAACCTCAAGGCCAGATGCTTGCTAGCTCAGAGCCCAAAAAGCCAGGGAGCTGAGAAGCTAAAACCTAAGCTAAAAAAAAGCATCTTCTACTTCTCCAGGCTGTCTTAAATACCCCTCAACTCAAAGTCCATCCTACTCTTCAATCCCTGTCAGCTGGTTTCTTGCTCCACCTCTTGACCTAGGGTTAGCTTTATTAAAACCTGTGTACAGAAAGCTCTTGGATTAAAGGTGTGTGCTAGGGCTAGGTGAACCACACCATAATCACCTGTTTACAATAGACAAAATGTTCTTGGATTAAAGGTATGTGATAGGACTCAACCATACCAAACAGTTCACAATTTTGGGGTTCAAAATGGAATCAAATTTCTTGCAACACTAATATTTGTCCTTGATGTTCAAATGTGTTTCTCAAACACAGTAGATGGATGGTTTCTGTTTTTTGCATCCCTTCTGTTGGTCTGTGTCTTTTTATTGAGGAATTGAGGCCGTTAATATTTAGACTTATCAATGATCAATGATTGTAGATTCCTCTTTTGTTGTTGTTTTTGTTCCTGTTTTTTGTTGTCATTGTTGCTGCTGCTGGGGGTGGGAGTAGGAGTATATGTGTATGTGTGAGTCTGCATTTCCATTCTCTTGCTGGTCTGAGAACTTTTATTCCTTGTGTTCATGGGTGTAGTTAACCTCCTTAGGTCGGAGTTTTCCTTCTACCACTTTTTGTAGCACAGTATTTTACATAAATATTGTTTAAACTGGATTTTATCATGGAATATCTTATTTTCTTCTTGTATTTTAACTGAAAATTTTCCTTGGTATACTAGTTCGGGCTGGTATCTGTGTTCTCTTAGAGTCTGCAGCACATTTGTCTAGGGCCTTTTGGCTTTTACCATCTCCACTGAGAAGTCAGTTGTAATTCTAATAGATCTGCCTTCATGTGTTACATGGTCTTTTTCCATTCCAGCTTTTAACACTCTTTCTTTGTTTTGCATGTTTAGTGTTTTGATTATTATGTGTTTTTGTGACTTTCTTTTCTGGTCCTGTAATACCAGGATCACAGGACCCTCAGAGACCACCAGGAGATGACTCGATGCAAGAGCAAGAGAGCTTTATTACAAGAGCGATTGAACTTGGGACCCAAGTCTCACTGACACAGCAGTAATGAAATGGGACCCCGAGCCCTGAGTGAGCAGGGTTTTTAAAGGGGAAGACTGCAAGCAGGGGGTTTCCATGACAGCAAGCAGTGGGGTACATGTTTCATTGATTGCTGCCAGGGGAGATTGTTTCTATTTTTTACTAAACATTTATCCTGGAGGCCGTTGCTAGGAGAGCTAACTTTGTTTTTTGCCAGGTGCACATTCTGTGATATTTCCTGGTACCTGAGTTCAGCTCCCGATCAAGATGGCTCCTCATTTCAAAATGGAGTGCCCAGGCTAACTTAAACTCTTCACTCTAACCTATTTGGTGTTCTGTATGCTTCTTGTACCTTTATAGGTATCTCCTTTTTTAGGTTAGAAATTTTTTCTTCTATAATTTTGTTAAAAACATTTTCTGGATCTTTGAACTTGTATTTTTTCCTTCCTCTATTCTTATTATTCTTAGGTTTGGTCTTTTTATAGTGTCCCAGATTTTTTGGATGTTTTGTGTTAGAAGTTTTGTGGTGTTTTGTTTTGTTTTGTTTTGTTTTATTTAACAGATGTATTTTCTTTGACAGATGTATTTGTTCTATCATATCTTCAATGCCTGTTCTTCTGGTGAATCTTGCCTCTGTTTCCTGTTCAAGTTTCAGTTTTTTTTTTTATTTCCCTTAGTTTGTGTTTTCTTCATTGCTATTTCTATTTTCTTTTCAGACAGCGAGAAAGATGGTTTATTGTACACGAGTACACAAGCGAACAGAACTAGTCCAGAATGACAAAGGTCCAGGGCAGTAGGCAAGCGGGACTGTTTTGGTTTTAGGGAAGGCAGCCAGTTTCTCAGGTGGTCTCAGTGAGATGGTGTTCCAGAGGTCATTGGAGACGGTATTGCCGACAGGGGCTAACAGTCCCAGTCCAACAACTTGTACCAGCGTCCTGGACTTCAGCATCCTCCACTTCTGCAGCCTTCATGGTGCCCAAGTTTATTTACTTGGACCTCTGCCTCATCTTTTTTCTGTTGTGCTTCAGCCTGCACATTCACTTCTTCCGCCACTTCGCTCTCATGGCGCAGGTGTTTCAAAGAAGATGGCGCTAAGGCCAAGAGCGCTATTTCTATTTTCAGATTGTACAGTTTATGCATTTCTGTCAATTTTTTTGTTGGTGTTTTATTAGCTTTCTTAAAAGGTTTATTCATTTCTTCACACTGTGTTTTCATGAAATAATTTAAAGGATCTATTCATTTTCTCAAATTATTTGTTTTTTTTTCTAGATTTCTATAAAGTGTTTATTTATTTCCTCTTTAAGAATCTTTATTACCTTCATATAGTTGGTTTTAAGGTCTTTTTGTGTGTGTGTGCTTCAACTATGTTGGTATGTTTAGGGCTTGCTTTGGTAGAATAGCTGGGTTCTAGTGGGGACATTAGCCTGGGTGTCGATTGTGTTCTTATGCTATTGGGACTTTCTTTATTGGGTGGGTATTTTATTTTTTGGTTTTTGTTCCTCTTTGGAGTTTTGGAGAGTGTGATAGCTGTTACCTGTTTTACTTCCCTGCTTAGCTGGTATAGTCACAGAGAATGCCTGCTGGTGTTGGAGGCTGGGATGCAGTAACAAATGGTGGGAGGGAGGTTAGAAGGGGATGGTCTGTGGGATCCACAGGAGATGTGGATGAGGAGAAGGGAGATTGCATCTGGTGTTCTGTTACAGTACCAGAAACAAGACTGGGGGATTATTAGGTCTAGGGCAACACAGAGAGAATAGCCATATTTTCATTTTAGGTCTATAATCTTTTTTTTTAAAGATGGATGCTGAAAAGTAAATTTTTTACAGTTCCTAAAGAAAAGGCACAGGTATCTTGTTCCACTATGCATGGCTATGTATAGAGAGTGCCAAGGCCAGTCAGGAGGTAAAAGGAAGGAGGGGAATAAAGTGTAGTCTTTATTATAGCTTTTTTTTGAGACAGATTTCTCTGTGTAACAGAGCCTTGGCTGTCTTGGATTTGATTTGTAGACCAGGCTGGCCTCGAACTCCCCAAGATCCACCTGTTTCTGCCTCTTGAATGCTGGGATCAAAGGCATGCACCACTATTCCTGGCCCTTTATTGTAGTTTTTGTGGGAAGAAATGAATCAAGAAAAATAAGAAGGTTTAAGGTTTGCTGGTGTCTTAATTTGGTTTCTGTTTCTGAGGTAAACACCATGAACAAAAGCAACTTGGAGAGGAAAAGGTTTATTCCATCTTACACCTTATAGTCCACCATGACTGGAAGTCAGTTCACGATCCCAAGCCAGGACCTGGAGGAAAGAAAGCTCATTCCTGGCTTTCTCTATGGCATATTAGTCTGCTTTCTTAAACATCCCAAGATCACATGCTCAGGGGTGTACCTGGCACTACCTGTAGAGTCCTGGATCATCCTATATCAAACATTAAACAAGAAAATGTCCCATTGATATTCAAATATTATAATGGAGGCATTTTCTCAGTTGAAGTTCTCTCTTCCCAGATGACCCTACCTTATATCAAATAGATAAAAACTATCAAGCATAGCTGGTTTAAGTGATTTCTTAGGCTGTAGGTTATAAGGACTGTCCCTAGTTGTCTGGTACTTGATTCTGAGAAGATTAGAGAGATAGTAGACCACACTGGGAGGTCAAGAAAGGTTAATGTGGTTTTGGACATTTTGCTTTACATGCGAAAGGCATATTGATTAGTGAGTGTTTTGCTTTTTTCTGGGAATTAGCTAACCCTGAGGAAGACAGTCTTTATAGGATCATGTAAGCCCTAGTTGTCAAAGTATTAAGAATATGGAAAATGTAGTTTTAAGAATGTACATAAGAATGTACATTTAAGAAAACATAGTATTAAGAATATGGAAAATGTCCTGTAGGAAAATATATACAATTTATTTTTTTCCCAATCCAACTTACTACTTTATTGTAATCAGAAATGCTTTAAATTAATTCACACACGTGTATAAACGATTGCTACCCCTTCCGTGTTCTAACTACATTCTCAGTTTTATTTTATTTTTTTATTTTTCTTTTTAGTTACATTTTGTTAACTCTGTGTCCCAGCTGTATTCCGCTCCCTCGTTCCCTCCCCAACCCCACACTCCCTCCCTGGTCTCCTCCCTGCCCCTTTCCAAGTCCACTGATAGGGGAGGACCTCCTCCCCTTTCATCTGACCCTGTTTTATCAGGTATCTTCAGGGCTGGCTGCAAAGTCCTCCTCTGTGGCCTAACAGACTGCTCTTCCCCTGGGGGGGGGGTCAAACAGCCTGCCCTTGAGATCCTGTTAGAAATAGTCCGTGTTCCCCTTACTTTGGAAAACTGCTTGGTTACTGAGCTACCACGGGCCACATCCGAGCAGAAGTTCTAGGTTATATCCATAGATGGTCCTTGGTTGAGTGTCAGTCTCAGAAAAGACCCTGTGCCCAGATATATTTGGTCCTTGTAGAGCTCTTATCCTTTCCATATCATACTAACTTCCCTTCTTTCATATGATTCCCTGCACTCTGCCGAGGGTTTGGTTATGAGTCTTAGTGTCTGCTTTGAAACACTGCTAGGTAGAGTCTTTCAGATGCCTTTTGTGGTAGACTCCTGTCATAAGTTCAATGCACATCCCATTTGTCTTTCTAAATGAGGATTAATCACCTTCGCCTGTGTCCACTTTCTTGATTATCTTCTTTAGGTGTGTAGATTTCATTATGTTTATCATGTCTTGTAGGTCTATATAAGCGAGTATATACCAAGTTTGTCTTTCTCCTTCTGGGATACTTCACTCAGAATGATCTTTTCTAGATCCCACCACTTGCCTGCAAATTTCATGATTTCCTCCTTTTTGATTGCTGAGTAGTATTCCATTGTGTAAAAATACCACAATTTCTGTATCCATTCCTCCGTTGATGGACATCTGGGTTGTTTCCAAGTTCTGGCTATTACAAATAAAGCTGCTATGAACATGGTTGAACAAATGTCCTTGTTGTGTACTTGAGCAAATTTTGGGTATATACCTAGGAGTGGTATAGCTGGGTCTTGAGGTAGCACTACTCCTAGTTGTCTGAGAAAGCGCCAGATTGACTTCCAGAGTGGTTGAACCAGTTTACATTCCCACCAGCAATGGAGGAGGGTTCCCTTTTCTCCACAACCTCTCCAGCATGTGCTATCACTTGAGTTTTTCATGTTGGCCATTCTGATGGGTGTAAGGTGAAATCTCAGGGTCGTTTTGATTTGCATTTCCCTAATGGCTAATGAGGTTGAGCATTTCTTTAAGTGTTTCTCTGCCATTCGATGTTCCTCTTTCGAGAATTCTCTGTTTAGCTCTGTTCCCCATTTTTTAAGTGGATTACTTGGTTTGTTGCTTTTCTGCTTCTTTAGTTCTTTATATATACTGGATATTAGCCCTCTGTCAGATAAAGGGTTGGTGAAGATTCTTTCCCAATCTGTAGGCTGTCTATTTGTTTTGATGACAGTGTCTTTTGCTTTACAGAAGCTTTTCAGTTTCATGAGGTCCCATTTATTGATTGTTGCTCTTAGAGCCTGTGCTGTTGGTGTTCTGTTCAGGAAGTTGTCTCCTGTGCCAATGAGTCCTAGGCTGTTTCCCACTTTTTTTTCCAGCTGATTTAGAGTATCTGGTTTTATGTTGAGGTCCTTGATCCACTTGGACTTTAGTTTTGTGCAGGGTGATAAATATGGATCTATTTTCATTTTTCTGCATGTAGACATCCAGTTGGTTCAGCACCATTTTTTGAAGATGCTGTCTTTTTTCCATTGAATGGATTTGGCTTCTTTGTCAAATATTGAGTATTCATAAGTGTGTGGGTTTATTTCTGGGTCTTCTATGCGATTCCATTGATCCTCCTTTCTGTTTCTATGCCAATACCATGCAGTTTTTATTATTGTTGCCCTGTAGTACAACTTGAGATCGGGAATGGTGATACCTCCAGATGATCTGTTGTTGTACAGGATCGTTTTGGAGATTCTGGGTTTTTTGTTTCTCCATATGAAGCTGAGAATCTTTTTTTCAAGGTCTGTAAAGAATTGAGTTGGTATTTTGATGGGAATTGCATTGAATCTGTAGATTGCTTTTGGCAGGATGGCCATTTTCACAATGTTAATCCTACCAATCCATGAGCACGGGAGATCTTTCCATCTTCTGAGATCTTCTTCAATTTCTTTCTTCAAAGACTTGAAGTTTTTCTCAAACAGGTCTTTCACTTGCTTGGTTAGAGTCACACCAAGGTACTTTATGTTATTAGTGGCTATTGTGAAGGGTGTTGTTTCCCTAATTTCTTTCTCAGCCTTTTTGTCTTTGGTATACAAGAGGGCTTCTGATTTTTTTGAGTTGATTTTGTATCCTGCCACTTTGCTGAAGGTGTTTATCAGCTGAAGAAGTTCTCTGGTTGAATCTTTGGGTTCGCTCATGTATACTATCATATCATCTGCAAATAGTGACACTTTGACCTCTTCCTTTCCGATTTGTATCCCCTTGATCTCCTTTAGTTGTCTTATTGCTCTGGCTAGGACTTCAAGTACAATGTTAAAGAGATATGGAGAGAGTGGGCAGCCTTGTCTTGTCCCTGATTTCAGTGGGATTGATTTAAGTTTCTCTCCATTGAGTTTGATGTTGGCTATAGGCTTGCTGTATATTGCCTTTACTATGTTTAGGTATGTGCCTTGTATCCCTGATCTCTCCAAGACTTTAAACATAAATGGGTGTTGGACTTTGTCAAATGCTTTTTCAGCATCTAAGGAGATGATCATGTGGTTTTTCTCCTTCATTTTGTTTATGTGGTGGATTACATTGATGGATTTCCGTATGTTGAACCACCCTTGCATTCCTGGGATGAAGCCTAGTTGGTCATGGTGGATGATATCTTTGATGTGTTCTTGGATTCGGTTTGCAAGTATTTTATTGAGTATTTTTGTGTCAATGTTCATAAGAGAGATAGGTCTGAAGTTCTCTTTTTTTGTTGGATCTTTGTGTGGTTTAGGTATCAAAGTGACTATGGCTTCATAGAATGAGTTTGGTAGTGTTCCTTCTATTTCTATTTTGTGGAATAGTTTGAGGAGAATTGGTGTTAGTACTTCTTTGAAGGTCTTGTAGAATTCTGCGCTGAAGCCATCTGGTCCAGGGCTTTTTTTTTGGAGGGGAGACTGTTAATGACTGCTTCAATTTCCTTGGGAGATATAGGACTATTCAGTCTTTCTACCTGATCTTGACTTAATTTTGGTAGATGGAATCTGTCAAGAAAGTTATCCATTTCATTTAGATTTTCAAATTTTGTGCCATATAGGCTTTTGTAGTATGACCTAATAATCGTTTGGATTTCCTCAGTGTCTGTAGTTATGTCCCCATTTTCCTTTCTGATTTTGCTGATTTGTATGGTTTCTCTCTGCTTTTTAGTTAGTTTGGCTAAGGATTTGTCTATCTTGTTGATTTTCTCAAAGAACCAGCTTTTTGTTTCATTGATTCTTTGGATAATTTTATTTGTTTCTAATTGATTGATTTCTGCCCTTAGTTTGATTATTTCCAGCCGTCTGCTCCTCTTGGGTGTATCTGCTTCTTTTTTTTTCTAGGTTTTTCAGTTGGGCCATTAAGTTGTTTGTATGTGATGTTACGGATTTCTTCTTGTAGGCACTTAGTGCTATAAATTTTCCTCTGAGCACTGCTTTCAATGTGTCCCATAAATTTGGGTATGTTGTGCCTTCATTTTCATTGAATTCTAGAAAGTCTTTAATTTCTTTCTTTATTTCTTCCTTGACCCAGCTGTCATTGAGTAGTAAGCTGTTCAGTTTCCATGTGCGTGTCGGCTTTTTGTTGTTTCTGTTGTTGTTGATGTCCAGCTTTAGTCCATGGTGGTCAGATAGTATACAAGGGATTATCTCAATCCTTTTGTATCTGTTGAGGCTTGCTTTGTGACCAACTATATGGTCTATTTTGGAGAAGGTTCCATGTGGTGCTGAAAAGAAGGTGTACTCTTTTGAGTTTGGGTGAAAAGATCTGTAGACGTCTATTAGGTCCATTTGATTTAGGGATTCTGTGAGTGCTTTAATTTCCCTATTTGGTGTCTGTCTGGTTGATCTGTCCCTTGATGAGAGTGGGGTGTTGAAGTCTCCCACTATTAAGGTATTAGGATCAATGTATGATTTAAGTTTTAATATTGTTTCATTTACGAATGTAGGTGCTCTTGTATTTGGGGCATAGATATTCAAAATTGTGATGTCCTGTTGGATTTTTCCTTTGATGAGAATATAGTGGCCCTCCTTATCTTTTTTGATTAACTTCGGATGAAAGTCTATTTTATTAGATATTAGGATGGCTACTCCAGCTTGTTTTCTGGAACCATTTGCTTGAAAAACATTTTTCCAGCCCTTTACTCTGAGGTGGTGTTTATCTTTGTTGCATAGGTGTGTTTCTTGGATGCAACAGAATGTTGGGTCCTGTTTCCGTAACCATTCTGTTAGCCTGTGACTTTTTATTGGTGAGTTGAGTCCATTAATATTGATAGATAATATTGACCAATGCATGTTAGTTCCTTTTGTAATGGAGTCGATGATCTTACCTTGTTTCATTGCTTGTTTTCTTTTCATTTTTGTTGGGATATTATCTGTATGCCCTGTTTTCTTGGGTGAATTCGTTTTCGTTGGATTGGAGTTTTCCTTCTAGTATCTTCTGTAGGGTTGGTTTGCTGTATAGATATTGCGTAAATTTAGTTTTGTCATGGAATATTTTGTTTTCTCCATCTATGTTGATTGAAAGCTTTGCAGGGTATAGTAATCTGGGTTGACATTTGTGATCTCTTAGAGTCTCCATGATGCTTGCCCAGGCCCTTCTGGCTTTCATAGTTTCTGATGAGAAGTCTGGTGTGATTCTGATAGGTCTACCTTCATATGTTACTTGGCCTTTTTCCCTTGCTGCTTTTAATATCTTTTCTTTGTTCTGTAGATTTAGTGTTTTGACTATGATGTGACGTGATGTGTTTCTTTTCTGGTCTAGTCTATTTGGTGTTCTGTAGGCCTCTTGTATATTTATGGACATCTCTTTCTTTAAGTTGGGAAAATTTTCTTCTATGATTTTCTTGAAAATATTTTCTGGACCTTGGAGCCAGGAGTCTTCCTTTTCATCAATTCCTATTATTCTTAGATTTTGTCTTTTCATAGCATCCTTGATTTCTTGGATATTTTGTGATTGGAATTTTTCTGATTTTACTTTTTCTTTGAGAGAAGTATCAATTTCTGCAAGTGTGTCTTCAGCTCCAGAGATTCTCTCTTCCATCTCTTGTATTCTGTTGGTGATGCTTACTTTTGTGGTTCCTGATCTTTTCTCCAAGTTCTCCAGCTTAAGAGTTTTCTCATTTTGTGTTTTCTTTATTGATTCTAATTCTGTTTTCATGCCTTGCACCATTTCTTTCATGTGTTTGAATTTGGATTCCTGTCTCTCTACGATGGACTCTATTTCTTTGTTCATTTCCTTTTTGTATGCCACTAATTTTTTCTCTACTTGTGCCTCTATTTGTTTGGCTATGTTTGCCTGTGTTTCTTTAAGGGTTTTGTCTATTTCTTCTTTCTTTACCTCCAATTGACTGGCCAACTCTTTGAAAGATTTGTTCATTTCCTCCTTATGAGCCTCAAATAATTGAGCAAGCATGGCTTTAAGGTCATTTTCCTGTGCTTCTGATGAATTGGAGTATCCATCGATTTTGGGGTTTGCTGGTGAAGTCATGATGTCCTGATTTATGTTGGAAGTGTTCTTTCACCTACCCCTGGCCATTGGCTTATCTGAGATCTTCCCTGTTTGTTTTTGGATTCTGCCGATCAGACTGGTACTGTCTCTCTCTCGAGTCTGGAGAATTCTTCAGGAAGTTGAGAGAGGTCCCATGTCCTAAGCATGTGCTGAGGACTAGCTGTACCTGTGGGAGGAAAGTACGCAGGCGCAAACAGAGGCAAATGCAAGCGTGCGTGCGTGTGTGTATATGTGTGTGTGTGTGTAAGTGGGTGTGGGCGTGTGTCTCGAGGGACAGAGTAATGGCTAATGTTGAACCCTTGAGTGTGTGGGAGGGGCTCTGCAATGTATATGTCACAGGCGCTAGTGATGATCGCAGCGCAATTTCTGGCATTAACAGCCTTAACTCCTCAATTAGACCCACAGAGCAGGAACTTCAATGTTCCAAGTGCCCCTCTGTTTCCCAAAGTGGATATATGGGTGGGAGGGGATTCGATGCCTGGCTTCTGTTCTAGAAGGACCCAGGATCAGTGGAGCTGCAGATTCTCAAGTGTGCACTCACTTACAGGCAGGTCACTTGGCAGAGATCGGGGTATTTGGGCTCTCTGCTCTCTGGTTTGGCCCTGCTTCTTTGATGTGCTCCGCCAGTTCCATGCTGTTGTCACTGCCAGGTTATGAGGTCTTGCTGCAGCTGGAGATTTCAGGGTGGTCACGTCAGTAGGAATCGGGGTAACCAGCCTTTCTGTTCTCTGGTTTGGCCCTGGTTAGTCTTAAACTGGAGGGCTGATGTGCCCCGCCAGCTCAGTGCTGCTCCGTCGCCAGGTTAGAAAGTCCCGCTGTAACTGGAGACTGGGTTGCTAGTCCAGATACTTTCTGGGAAGTCCTGGGGTCTCTTCACTGTGCTCTCTAAGCTTCGGAGGCCCAGCGCCTGGTGTGTCTAGCTTGTATGGCGTTTCTGTCTGGTTTTGGTGAGTATATAGCGTATTGTCTGTCACTGTGGGATTGGGCGGGCCGTACCGTCAGTGATGGCGCTCCTGCGGAGCTAGTATGGCGTCTAGCAGACTCGGGCCCTGGGAGGATGGTGCAGCCGCCGAGCGCGAATCTGGGGCTCCGAGACACAGTACTGCTGGCCTTTGCCGATAAAGGGCTTGGGGCTCAGCCTCAGTGGCTGCAGGCCCCAGGCAGTTAGGTCTGCGCTGAGAAAGGCGAAGTCTGCTGTGCCGAGGAGGAGGGAGGTCTCGGGGAGGGGAGTGCCGAGAGATCAAAGGATTGTTTCTCACCTTCCCCAAACAAGTCCCTGGGTGACCCGAGACCAAGGTTTTCACCTCCTGCGATGTTCCCTGTTGTTTAGAAAGTCTCTCCGTTGTTTCCCTGGCTTCAGAAGTTCTTCCACTCATCAACTCAGAACTTTATCTCTTCCACAGCTCGGAAACTGTGTGTGCTAGTCGCCATCTTGGCTCCGCCCTCCCAACTTAAACTTTCTTGCCTTACTTTCCCCAGCCACTCTTGAGTTCGGCCGAGTTAATATTTTAAAATCCTTTATCCTATAATTTTCAGTGATTATGCTTTTCTGAAAACATGATGGAAATTCTAAAATTGAGTAATGCCATCAAAAATTTTAGACATTTTTTTTTTCTTTTTCCTTGCACATAATGTACCTTCTGTCATATTCTATTTGTCTCAAAGTTAAGTATTTCGTCTTGATCTTGTGTATTTTTTTCTTGGTATGTTTTCAGTGAGCCACTTCAAGCATTCACATCATGGAAGTTTTATTTTGCTTAACGTTTTTTTTTTTCTATTTCTTCTCTTCTTTAGTGGTACAAATTATGTGTATGTTTCATACTGTTATTATCTTCTATATTTATTTTCTACCACCCTGCATTTA
Organism: Psammomys obesus; assembly: GCF_907164565.1. Lineage (NCBI taxonomy): Eukaryota > Metazoa > Chordata > Mammalia > Rodentia > Muridae > Psammomys > Psammomys obesus. The sequence goes on from NW_026590542.1 coordinate 1,224,148, forward strand.
TATCATTATTTCTGGTTTTGTGTGATTGAATGTAGCCTCTTGTGAATGAAAAATTCTTCATGAATCTCCCATGTTTCTTCATGTTTATACATTAACAAATAATAGTAATGCAAAATTTACATTCCAGGTTAGTAAAGATGGTTCTCTCTTAGACATTATGTGTTGATACATTCTAGGATAGTAAAGATAATACCTTTATTTAAAGAGGAAGATTGGAAATAAAACAGCATTTCTCCATATTTTATTTATATAAATTTTCAATCATGTGTAACTATAGAAAGAGTAGCATAATACACATCCATGTAACTTTCATCAAGATTTAACAATGTACAATGTAACAATGTGATTTTCCCCAAATATTGATAGTTAGATATAGACATATTATACTTGTAAGTAATCCATCTCCTGGAAAATAAGGGAAAATTGTTGCATAACTTTGGAATATCATTATCAACCTAATATGATATACCATACAGTTTACTTTCAAATTTCTTCTGTTTTCCCTCAAAAATATGTTTTATGGATTCACTGCAGTATAACACAGCGTAAATTTAACTTGTTTAAAGTGTTGAGTGTAAATTTGACACAAGTTTGTACTTTTCAAACCATCAGCATGAGGCTATCCATGTGTTGTTACAGGTTGTGGCCTATAATTTAAAACATAGCTATTAGGTGTTGTTACCTCCCATGGTATTGCACTGTGGAGCATTTACACTTTCCAGTAACAAAGTTCTAACATTGTAGTTGAATAAGTTTTAGAACCATCTACATAATAGAACAGTATAGAACAATTTTAAAACTGTACTTGAACTATTCTGGCCATAACAAACCTATCAGCCAGAAAGAAACAGCATTAATCAGTTCATTCAGGAACTGGCAAAAACACAGGCAGGCAGCCAGGCACATTTCAAATCAGCCTGTTAATCTGAATAGACTTCACAAACCAGGGTTGAATCACACATAAATCATGCAGCAAAAATACAACCTTGAATTATATATTCCATAGTCATTATTATAAAATACATGATAAACTTTAAAATGTTTCACAGCCTTAAACACATTTTTAAAAGAAATCTGTTTTTTGCAGTATCAAAATAAAGTTCCCTTTTTAGGAGTGAAGTCACAACACATAACCATAATTTTAAAAGTCAAAACCAAATTTTATCAGTGTAAACAATTCAATCTCTAAAATCAATACCAATTTAAAATAAGACTTGTCTTCTTAGTCTAAAAGAAGATAGAATGATAAACAGAATTTATTATGACTAAGAGGTTCTGTAATATTTTTGCCCTACTCCATAACACATGGCAATTTCAAGATGGCGGAGTCACATCACATGGCAAGTCACATGATTGTTATTTAAAAACATGTGTTTCTATAGATGTTACAAACACATATACACACACATCTATGTTTTAAACAAGTTTTAATTTAAACTTTAAACATATCCAATAATTGTTAATCTATAATCAAGACATATAGAGCATATTAACCATTTAAGATCAGTAAGAAATAAACACGTAATGGCTATACATACATTTAAAACAGACAAAACTTTCCTTACTTTCTCCAGCTATAATTTAAAGCTCGTTATTTGCTAGCAATGTGGCCAGGGCTACCACATGTTGCAGCCATCCCTTAGTATGCCTCCTCACCTTTGCCTTCTCATGCTGACCCGGGGAAGGGAAATGGCCACCACCACCATTTTTCCTCCCAGAGTCAGGCTTGTACACCTATGGCCATTGTTGCCAGCCAGCCTCCCTGCCTTTCCAATAGGCTCTTTCCCACCCACAGCTAAAGGATCAGAGCTTATGGACCATGGCTTAAGCCACCCTGTCAGGGACCTGTGGCTTGTGCTTGAGTTGCCAAGACTCGTGGCTCTGTTGGCCTAGAACTAAACCAAGTTTTACCCATGGTTAAATCAATTCAAGAAGACCCACTATAAAATAATGACAAGTAAAGGACATTCATGAACAGACACAGATGTTCCTGGGAAAATCTTGGTTGAACAGAGAATTGTGGCAGTACTGTTTGCTGGATCCAGAACCATAGAACCAATTTGAGAGTTTCCAGGCTCTCCCTAAAACCAAAACCAATGACAGATGAAGTTCTCCCAAAGAGGTGGCAAGAACATTTTCCACACCTTGGGCCGAGGGGGTGTACAGCTCGTCCACTAATCCTAAGGTCCAATTCCAACTCCTTTGTAAACAGAAAAGAAAAACCAAAACCAATGGGAACTGAGGTGGCAAGAATGTCTTCTGCACTTCAGGCTGGGGATTTACAGCACTTCCGCTAATCCCAAGAGCCAGTTCCAAATCCTTTTGCAAAAGGAAACCAAAACCAAGAAAGTAGACACCAGAATCAAGAACATAGACACAAAGAAACACAAAACATAAACCAATATCTCTGAAACAAAACAGACATGAACATAGTGCTCATTTACCAGCTGGTGTTCAGCTACATGTGCTGAGGATCCTAGGGGGTCCTGGGGATCCTGAATGAGCCCCAAATTGTATTGCCCAGATCTTAAGGTCCCCAAAGACCACCAAGAGCCAGACCACATATGCAAGACCAAAGAGCTTTATTTAGGCTTAAGTTCAGTCTCTCCATCATCACCAACACAATGGATCAGAGAGGAGAGCCCTGAGCAGCTTCATGGCATGGTTTTTATTTGGGGTGTGAGAAAGAACCCAGAATTTACAGCTAGCGGTTACATGACTGTATGACATTCAGCAATGGCAAGCTTGTTACAAAGTGATTGGCTAACTAACATAACTAACATTGAGGGAACTATCTAAAGACCTCAGGAATGTTAGGTCAGTGGGCTGCCCAGCAAAGATGCCCCACTCTGAGATAAGATATCTTCCCAGGCTGTTCCTTGGGTAGGGAATTTTGGGGCCTCATTTTTAAGACTGATGACTTTTAGGGGAGGGGGTCAGGCCTGGTCCTTTCAGTTGTAGTCCACCACACTCAAATATTTACTTATTTTAAAAGTGGGATGGCCTATTATTGGATTGTGTCATTCATGTTCAGAGACCAAAGAATTAAAAATTAGTTTTGGGGGTTATTGGATTAAAGTTTCAAGCACAAGCCTGAACAAAGGTCAAACATGTCTGGCCTCCTGTGGGGAGGAACCAGCTTTATGGTTTTGGCACCTTCCCACAGCCAATCATTTTAAAATGCAACATCCCCTTTTGTGTTTCAACCAATAGATGCTTGCCAGGTTGGAATTCTCCTTTGGGCACACTCAGAGGGACTGGGATCTATAAATCACCCTCCTCTCCCTGAGCTCGGGGGTTCTACTCTCACCTGCTGCATAGGTGAGGGTGTGGGCCTGAGCTCAGGCTTGTAATAAAAAGACCCTACTGCATTTGCATTGGAATCGGCTCCTTGATGGTCTTTGGGGTCCATGAGACTTGCACATAACAATGTGTGTATATTTATATAAAATATTGTTTCCCAGGTTTGCCTTTTATTTAACAGAAGAGCAAATATCTTTGATTTTAATGTGTTCAATTCATTTTTATTGATAAGTATTCTGAAATTTTTATGGGCTATAGTGTGATATTTTTGTTGTATTTATAAGTATGTGTAAATCAACTCAGATTACTTAACATCTCAGATTAATTATCTCTAATATTTATCATTTTGTGTCTGAAAACCCTGCTGCTAAAGGCCACTTTCTGTCATGACCAGAAAGCCCTGAGCTTGTTATAAAATGGAGGACTCCTTTTGTCAGTGAGTCTTCTTCTCCTCTGCATGAGAGAATTTGGACACCACCCCCCACCTGAGAAATGTCAACATACCCTTAAGGAAATTACAGGTCCAAAACCCTTTCTCCCAATAAGAACCTGTTTAGGAAGCACTTAGGATTTCTGGAATGCTTCTGCATATAAATGAGATATCTCAATACCATAGCTTTTCAGCCAATGACCTTTGTTCACCTTGGATATCCCCACCCCCTCCCCAAAGTTGTGTATAGCCCTCATTCACTCTAAATAAAATCAATCTGCCTTCCCAAACCTGATCCTGGAGTGTTTCATTTCCATTTTTGCTCATAGGCTCCTAAATCCCCAGTTCACTGCTTCTGCTCCCTTGTTCCTGAGAACCCGTGGCCTAGACCCCAAGAATGAGGGAGAACCACACCAGGGAATGTGCCAAGACTTAGTGAGTACTCCCTATTAGTGTCATTAGTGTCATTCTTTGCTTGATTATCCTGTGTTGGAGGAGGGTCTTGCACACTGTGTTTTCAGATGCTGACTTCAGTGCCCTGAGATCTGGTTATTGCCTACCACAGGCATTGTTATGTATGTTGAACCATCTCTTGTACCCATGTATGTAGTGGTTTAATTTCTTTAAAAACTCAAGTTATGGTTTTTACTCCCAGACAGCAAGAAGTAATTTTAAGAACATGATACCCCCATTCCCAAGGGGTAGGGTAGGTATTTTGGGTCATTTGGTGGGTTATGGATTGGTCATGGTGAGGGAGGAAACAAAGTAGAGTGTGGAATCAGGGATCTCTTTATTTCTCCTCTCTATTCTTCTTTTTCTCTCCTATTTAGTGTTAGGGGAAAGAAGGGAAAAGGGAATGATAAAAAAGGGGGGGAGATGTAGGATTATAGGATAAAAAGTAGATTATTGAATCTACTAGTCTTAAATATTATGTATTTGTAGAGATTATTGTAAATTGATAGAAATTTGAATTGTTTTGTTCAACTTTTGCTTAATATATTATACATATGCAACTTATTTAAAATGTTGTGTTAAGTTCTAGTCTTATAAAAGCTAACTATTACAAACTGTTCAGGATGATTGGAGATGCAAATTAGTAGTTAGTCACCTATAAATAATCTTACTTGTACTCTTGTTAGTTACTAGTTTAATTACAGAAATAAGCTTTATTTAGTCTCTTGTATATATTTTCAAGGTTAAGCAGACACTGCATACCTAGAAACAAGCAACTTTGCTTTAATAGATGGATAGACAGATTAATAGATACATAGATACGATTATGCACTATATAATGATAGGTAAATAGGTGTTCTTTAAATATTTCATATCTAAATTTAATATATTTGAATAATAAAAGGCATTTCTGACAGAGAAACACATTTCCTCCTGGTAGCACCTCTAATCTACTTCAAAAAAGATGATGGACATTAAAAAAAAACAAATGCTGCAAGACAGCCACTGGGGAGAAAACTGTTCTTCAACTGCTGATAGCAGGCTGTCTGTACAAATTGTGAACAAGCAGGATACTGGAAAATTGACTGTTTAATTTTGCAGAGACTAAGTGGTCAGTCCTTCAAAATTCCCACTTCACAGAAAAGCCTGTCAGACATTCTGAGCCAGTAGAATTGAACATGGGATAACCCAATGACACAGAGAAACCTCTGGTGATTGTCCAGGCAGTCAGTTGCCTCTGTCATTTCTATAGTTTTGGAAGCTGTTTACTCTATGTTTCCTGTACACTTAGGTAATATTATTTCCTTCTAAGATATCTGATGGGGTTGAAGACTATTTAGTAATAGTCTTACTACAATTAAGCTAAGTTGTTTAGGAACTAAGACAATATTTTAGGTCTAAAAAGGTTTTTTAAGGTCTAGATAAATGTTTTTAGGTTGGAAGATATAAAATATGATAAGAACGTGACTTAGGTACAGAACTGTGGGGTCACCAGGATAGGATAGATAATGGAATACTTTTTCCAAGGATGACAAATACAAATGGACTGGACATTGTAAATGTAATCTTACCTGATAATTCTCATAATCATTCTTATTGTATATAGTTTATTAATGTTAGAGAAAGAGCCATGTTGCTGTTTTTTTTTTTTTTAACAAAAAAGGGGTTTATGTAGTGGAAGTTTTGGTTTCTTTAAAAATTATGTTATGTTATGTAAATATGTTTTTGTTTTAATCCCAGTGTGGGATTTTAGTTTGGGCTTTAGTTTGTCAACAGCTGATAATTGCCTCCTGCGAAGTGGGGTCTTTGGCAGCTGGTAACGTGCACCACTGAGAGGGGCGCTAGGGTAGGATAGTACAGGGTTAGGGATAAGGTTAGGATTAGGATTAGCGTTAGAGAATTAGGGTTATGGTTAGCGTTAAGGTAAGGGTACTACAGGGTTAGGGTTAGGATTAGAGTTAGGGTTAGGGTTTGAGAGACCAAAAGATTAAAAATCAGCTATTATTAATATTTAAGGCCTGAACTGGCTGGGTGGAGAAGTCCAGGAATGCCTGAGGGTAAGAACCACCTTACTGCGTTCTTTCCCCACCCCCTAGAGATATAGTTGCTAGGAAACTGGTCCATCTCCCTAGGGAGGGACACCAGATCATTAATGGTCTGGGGACCTTCCTATAGCCAGTCAATTCAAAATGTAGCATTTTGACCAATAGATACTTGCCAGGCAGGAATGGCCCCTGCCTTGGGCATGCTGGGAGGGACCAGAATCTTTACATCACCCAACTAACCTGAGTATGGGGCGCTGGGCTCTCACCACTTTGGTGGTGAAGGGTGTGGGTCCAAGCTGCAGCTTGTAATGATTTATAATAAAAAGAACCTCATGTGTTTACAGCGGAGTCTGTTTATTCCTGGTCTTTTGGGGTTCGTGAACTGGGCAGAACAGGTTAAATGGATTAAGGTTAGAAAGGTTAGGGTTAGGACACTACAGGGTTAGAGTTGGGGTTAAGATACTACAGGGTTAGGGTTAGAGAGGTTAGGGTTGGGATAGGGTTAGGGTTAAGTATAGGGTTCTTAGGTTTGGGTTAAGGTTAGATTAGAGGGGTTAGGGTTGGGGTTAGGGTAAGGATATTACAGGGTTAGGATTAGGGTGAAATGGGTGGGGGTTAGGATACTACAGGGTAAGGGTTAGAGTTAGGGTTAGAAGGAATAGGGTTTAGGGTTAGGGTTATGATACTACAAAGCTAGGGTTAGAATAATACAAGGTTAGGGTTAAGGTTAGAAAGGTTAGGGATAGTGTTAAGGTTAGAGGGGTTAAGGTTAGACAGGTTAGGGTTAGGATACTACGGGGTTAGGGTTAGAATTAAAGTTAAAGTTAGACATGTTAGGGTTAGAGGGGTTAGGGTCAGGGTTAGAATATTACAAGCTGAGGGTGAGGGTTAGGGCAAGTGTTCAGATTAGGTTTAGACAGATTAGGGTTAGGGTTTTTAGGGTTAAGGTTAGGATTAGGGTTAGATGGGTTACAGTTAGGGTTATGGTTAGCGTAATGATATTACAGAGTTGGGGTTAGGGTTAAGGTAATGGTTATAATTATTGTTTATGTTAGGGTTAGAATACTACAAGGTTAGGGTTAGGTTTAGGATACTACAAGGTTAGGGTTAGAGGGTTAGGTTTATAGTTTGGGTTAGATTGGTTTGGATAAGGTTTAGGGATAGGGTTATGGTTAGGATACTACAGTGTTATGGTTAGAATACTACAGGGTTAGAGTTAAGTGTCAGATTAGGGTTAGACAGATTAGGGTTAGGGTTGTTAGGGTTAGTGTTAGATGGGTGAGAATACTATAGGGTTAGGGTTAGAGGAGTTAAGGTTAGGTTCATGGTTAGGGTTAGGATATTACAACATTTGGATTAGGGTTAGAGTTAGGGTTGGGGTTAGGGATAGATGGGTTAGGGTTGTGATATCGTTAGGGTTGTTAGGGTTAGGGTTAAATGGGTTTTGGCTAGGCATAGGGTTAGGATAAGAATATTACAGGGTTAGGGTTGGGGTTAGGTTTAACAGGTTAGAGTTGGGATAGTGTTAAGGTTAGGGATAGAGTTTTTAGAGTTAGGTAAGGGCTAGACAGTTTACATTTAAGGTTAGGGATAAGGTTGTTTCGGTTAGGGTTAGGGTAAGGATATTTCAAGGTTAGGGTTAAGGTCAGGTGTAGAGTTAGAGGGATGGGGTTAGGCATAGCCTTAGATGGGTTAGAGTTAGGTTTGGGTTTATGGTTTAGGTTACGGTTAGGGTTAAATGAGTTAAGGTTAGGGTTAGAGGCTCGAGGTTACAATTGGCATTAGATGGGTTAGGGTCAGGTTTAGGGTTGAGGTATGGGTTACGGTTAGGGTTAGGATACTGCAGGGTTAAGGTTAGGGTAAGGTAAGGGTTAGGGAAAAAGTTAGAGATAGACAGGTTAGGGTTAGGGTTCCGATTAAGTTTAGGATACTATAGGATTAGGGTTGGGGTTAGGGTTAAGGTTAGGGTTAGAGTTAGGTTTGGAAGGGTTAGGGTTAGGTTTAGGATAATACAGGGTAAGATTTATAGAGTAGGGTTAGGTATAGATATATGGTTAGGGTTAGATGGGTTAGAGATAAGGTTTGGGTTAGGATATTGGTTAGATTTAGAGTTAGGATACTTCAAGGTTAGGGTTTGGGTTAGAGTTAGAGTTAGGTTTGGGGTAAGGGTTAAGATACTGCAAGACTTTGTTTAAGGGTAGGGTTAGGATTAAGATAATACAGGGTTAGAGTCAGGGCTAGAGTTAGGTTTAGTGTTAGGGTTAGTGTTATCGTTAGGTTGGGATTAGGTTGTTAGGGTTATTGTTGTTATGGCTAGGGTTAGGGTTATATTTAGGGCAAGGGGTTAGGGTAAGGGGTAGGAATAGGTTTGGGGTTTGGGTTAGAGGGTTAGGGTTCGGTTTAGGGTAAGGGGTTAGGGGTAGGAGTAGGGTCTGGTTTAGAGAAAGGGTTAGTGTTAGGGTTAGGATTGTTAGGTTTGGGGTTAGGATTAGAGTTAGGATTAAGGTAACTGTTATGGTTAGAGTTAGGGTTAGGTGTTAATGTTAGGGTGAGAGTTAGTGTTAGTGTTAAGGTTAGGGTTAGGTTTGTTAGATTTAGGGTTAGAGTTAGGGATAGGATTAGTTTTAGGGATAGGTTTAGGGTTAGGATTGGGTTTAGGGTTAGTGTTGTTAAGGTTAGTGTTGTTAAGGTTAGTGTTGTTAGGGTTAGTGTTAGAGTTAAGATTAGGTTTGGGTTAGGGTTAGCGTTAAGGTGTGGTTAAGTTCAGGATTCTTAAAGTTAGTGTTGTTAGGGTTAGTTGTTAGGATTAGGTGTTAGGGTTATGGTTATGGTTGTTAGGGTTAGGTTTAAGGTTATGGTTAGGGATAAGTATAGGATAAGGGTTGTTAGGTTCAGGGTAAGTTTTAGAGTTAGGGGTTTGGGTTAGGGTTAGGGGTGGGTCCAGGTCAGGGTTAGGGTTAGGGTTGGGGTTAGTTTTAGGGTTGTTAGAGGTTATTATTGTTAAGGTTGGTTTAGGGTTAGGGTTAAGGTAAGGGTTATGGTTAGAGTTAGGGTTAGGTGTTAGGATTAGGGTTAGTGTTCTAGGATTTAGGGTTAGGTTTAGGGTTAGGGTTAGAGTTATGTTTAGGGTTAGGGTTTAGGGTGTGGTTGTATTTATCTTGAAAACACTTTTCTGTGCTATTCTCTACCTTGTTATAGATCACTTTGGTTTTCTTCTTAAATTTGTTCAAAACACTGCTATGTGTTCTTCTGTATTTCGTTCAGAACACTGTTCTTTGAGGTTATCTACCACTCTTGGAAACACATTTCTGTGCTCTTCCCTACATTGCTAGATATCACATTTCTATTTTATTATCAAATTAGTTAATAAACATTGCTATGTGTCCTTATGTATTTAGTTCAGAACATTTTTTTTTGTGCTTCTCTTGTCATGAAAACACTTTTCTGTGCTCTTCTCTACTTGGATGGACATTGCTTTTCTATTTTCTACTCAACTTACTTTAAAAATACTGCTATGTGTTCATCTGAACTTGGTTCACAAGGCTGTTCTTTGCACTTCTGTTCTTATCTTGGAATTTTCTTTTGCTCATCTCTATGTTGCTAGATAACACTTTTCTGTTTTCTTCTCAACTTAGTCCAGAAACACTGCTATGTGTTTTTCTGTAATTAGTTCACATTACTGATCTGTGTGCTTCTTTTCTCATCAAGGAAACACTTTTCAGTCCTCTTCTCTATGTTGCTAGATATCACTTTTTTCTTCTCAACTTACTTCACAAACACTGCTATGTGTTGTTGTGAAATTAGTTCAAAACTTTGTTCTTTGCTCTTCTGTACTTATCTTAGAAACTCTTTTCTGTGCCCCTCTCTATGTTGTTAGATGTCACTTTTCTGTTTTCTTCTCAACTTAGCTTAGAAATGCGACTGTGTGTTCTTTGTACTTATTTCAGAACGCTGTTCTTTTTGCTTCTGTACTTACATTGGAAACATTTTTCTGTGCTCTTCTCTATGTTGCTAGATATAACTCTTCTGTTTTCTTTTCAATTTAGTTCAGAAACACTGCTACGTGTTCTGGTGTACTTAGTTCACAACGCTGTCTTTGAGCTTCTGTTCCTGTCTTGGGAACACTTTCCTGTGCTCTTCTCTATGTTGCTAGATATCACTTTTCTGTTTTCTTCTCAACTTAGTTCAGAGACACGGCTATGTGTTCTTTTGTACTTATTCAGAACACTGTTCTTCACGCTTCTGTACTTGTCTTGAAAAAGCTTTTCTGTGCTCTTCTGGACATTGCTATATATACATTTTCTGGGTTTTTTTTTCCCTCAACTTAATTCATAAACACTGCTACTGTTCTTCAGTACTTAGGTCAGAGCACTGTTCTTTGATCTTCTTATCTTGGAAAAAATTTTGGTGATATTCTCTACTTTGAAGGATATCACTTTTCTGTTACCGTTTCAAGTTCTTTCAACACACTGCTATGTGTTATTGGGTACATAGTTCAGAACACTGTTCTTTGTGCTTCTGTACTTTGAAACACTTTTCTGTGATCTTCTCTAGATTGCTAGATATCACTTTTCTGTTTTCTTCACAACTGAGTATAGAAACACTGCTATGTGTTTTTCTGTACTTAGTTCAAAATGCTGTTCTTTGCACTTCTGTTCTTAGCTTGAAAACACTTTTCTGCACTCTTCTCTACTTTGCTAGATATCACTATTCTGTTTTTTTCTCACTTTTGTTCTGAAACACTGCTATGTGTTCTTCTGTACTTAGTTCACAATGTTGTTTTTTGCGATTCTGTTCTTTTCTTGGAAATTCATTTCTGTGCTCTTCTTTACTTTGCTCGTTATCCCATTTCAGTTTTCTTTTCAACTTACTTCAGAAACACTTCTATGTGTTAGGGTTATGGTTAGGGTGGTGTTACTGATAGGTTTAGGGTTAAGTTTAGTGATAAGGTTGTGTTAGGGTTAGGGTTACAGTTGAGTTAGGGTTGTTTTAGGATTAGGGTAGGGTTAGGGTTAGTGTTAAGATAAGGGTTAGGGTTAAGGTTGTGTTAGGGTTACTGTTAATGTTAGGATTAGAGTTAATTAGGGTTGTGTTAGGATTAGGGTTGGTTTCAGATTATGGTTAGGGCTAGGGTTAGTGTTAGGTTTGGGGTCGAGTTAGGGTTAGGGCTAGGGCTAGGGCTAGGGTTAGGGCTAGGGCTAGAGATAGGTTAGATTTAGGATTAGTTTTAGGGCTAGGATTAGGGTTAGGATTAGGGCTATTGCTAGGGTAAGGATTAGGACTAGGATTCGGGCTAGGGATAGGCTAGGGTTAGGGTTAGGGCTACTGCTAGGCCTAGGGCTAGGGTTAGGGCTAGGGCTAGAGGTAGGTTAAATTTAGGATTAGTTTTAGGACTAGGGCTAGGGCTAGGATTAGGGTTAGGATTAGGGCTATTGCTAGGGTAAGGATTAGGACTAGGATTAGGGCTAGGGATAGGCTAGGGTTAGGGTTAGGGCTACTGCTAGGGCTAGGGCTAGGGTTAGTGCTATGGCTATGGCTATGGCTATGGCTATGGCTATGGCTATGGCTAT
>NW_026590542.1:1235958-1239042 GCF_907164565.1 Psammomys obesus
GCTATGGCTATGGCTATGGCTATGGCTATGGCTATGGCTATGGCTATGGCTATGGCTATGGCTATGTCTAGGGTTAGGGCTAGGGCCAGGGATAGGGATAGGGTTAGAGTTAGGGTTAGGGCTCCAGCTAGGGCTAGGGTTAGGGTTAGGGTTAGGTTTAGGGTTACAGTTAGGGTTAGTTATAGGGTTAGTGTTAGGGCTAGGGTCAGGGTTAGGTTAGCATTAGGGCTAGGGCTAGGGCCAGGGCTAGGGCTAGGGGTGGGGCTAGGGCTACGGTAGGGTTAGGGTTAGGGCTAGGGCTAGGGCTAGGGTTAAGGTTAGGGCTAGGGCTAGGACTAAAGCTAGGGCTAGGGATCCAGGTAGGGCTAGGGCTAGGGTTACAGTTAGGACTAGGGCTAGGGCTAGGGTTAGGGTTAGGGCTATGACTAGGGCTAAAGCTAGGGCTAGGGTTAGGTTTAGGGTTACAGTTAGGATTAGTTATAGGATTAGGGCTAAAGTTAGTGTTAGGGCTAGGGAAAGGGCAAGGGCAAGGGCTAGGGATAGGGTTACAGGTAGGGCTAGGGTTAAGGTTAGGGTTACAATTAGGGCTAGGGCCAGGGCTAGGGTTAGGGCTAGGGCTAGGGCTAGGGCTAGGGCTAGGGTTAGGGTTAGGGCTAAGCCTAGGGCTAGGGCTAGGGCCGGGGTCAGGGTCAGTGCTAGGGCTAGTGGTTGGCCTATCCCTAGTGCTAGGGTAAGGGTTAAGGTTAGGGTTATGGCTATGGCTATGGCTAGGGCAATGGCTAGGGCTAGGAGTCTGGCTAGGGTTAGTGTTAGTGTTAGGGTTAGTGTTAGGGTTAGGGTTAGGGCTAGAGCTAGGACTAAGGCTAGGGCTAGGACTAAAGCTAGGGCTAGGGCTGGGGCTAGGGCTAGGGCTAGGGCTAGGGCTAGGGTTAGAGTTAGGGCTAGTGGTAGGGTTAGGGTTAGGGTTAGGGCTAGGGCTAGGACCCAGGCTAGGTTTAGGGCTGGGTTAGGTTTAGGTTTAGGATTAGGATTAGGGTTAGGGCCGTTATATCGTTAGGGCTAGTGTTAGTGTTAGTGTTAGGGTTATGATTAGGGTTACGTTTAGGGTTAGGGCTATAGCTAGGGCTAAGGTTAGAGTTAGGGTCAGGGTTAGGTTTAGGGCTAGGACTACTGCTAGGTTAATGGCTAGAGTTGGGGTTAGGGCTAGGGCCAGGACTACAGCTAAGGTTAGGGCTAGGTTAGGTTTAGGACTTTGGTTAGGGTTAGGGTTAGGGCTAGGGTTAGGACTATTGCTAGGGCTAGGGCTAGTGCTAAGGCTAGGGTTAGGATCAGTGCTAAGGCTAGTGGTAGTCCTATGGCTAGGGCTAGGGTTAGGGCTAGGGCTAAGCCTAGGACAAGGGCTATCACTAGGGCTCTGGCTAAGGCTAGGGTTATGGTTAAGGTTAGGTCCAGGGCTAGTTCTAAAGCTAGTGTTAATCTTAGTGCTAGTGCTAGTGCTAGGCCTATGGCTAGGTCTAGGATTAGGGTTAGGGTTAGTGCTAGGGCTAGGTTTAGGTTAGGGTTAAGGTTTGAATTAGGGTTAGGGCTACGGCTAGGGCTAGTGTTATGGCAAGTCTAGGGCTAGAGTTGGGGTTAGGGCTAGGGCTAGTGTTAGGGTTAGGCCTAGGTCTAGGACTAGGGCTAGTATAAGGGCTAGGTCTAGGGTTTGGGTTAGGGCCAGGCATAGGGTTTGGGTAGGGTTAGGGCTAAGGCTAGGACTAGGGCTAGGGTTAGGGTCAGGGCTAGGGTTAAGTTCAGTGCTAGTGCTAGGGCTAGTGCAAGGCCTATGGCTAAGGCTAGGGTTAGGGTTAGGGTAGGGCTAGGACTAGGGTTAAGGCAAGGGTGGTTACATTTAGGGTTAGAATTAGGGCTAGGGCTACAGCTAGGGTTAGGGATATGGGTAGGGCTAGGGCTAGGGTTAGGGCTAGATTTAGGATTAGGGCTAGGTTTAGGGCTAGTGCTAAGGCTAGTGCTAGGGTTAGGGCTATGGCTAGGTCTAGGAGTATGGCTAAAGCTAGGGCTAGGGCTGGGGATATAGCTAGAGTCAGTGTTAGTGTTAGGAATAGAGTGAGGGTTAAGGCTAGGCCTAGGGCTAGGTTTATGTTTAGGTTTAGGGTTATGGCTAGGGCTAGGGCTTGGGCTAGGGCTAGGGCTAGAGCTAGGGCTAGGGATTGTGTTAGATTAGGTTTAGATTTAAGTTTCGAGTTAGGGTTAGGATTAGGGTTAGAATTAGGGTTAAGGCTAGGGCTAGAGTAATGGCTAAGGTTAGAGTTAGGACTAAAGCTAGGGTTAGGGTTAGGCCTAGGGTTAGGTATATGGCTAGGGCTATGGCTAGTGCTAAGGCTAGGGTTAAGGTTAGTGCTAATGCTAGTGCTAGGCATATGGCTAGGTGTAGGTTTAGGTTTAGGGTTAGGGCTAGGACTAGGGCTAGGGTTAGGGTTAGGTTAGGGTTAGCATTAAGGTTTGGGTTAGGGTTAGGGCTAGGTCTAGGGATAAGGCTAGGGTTAGGGCTAGATTTATGTTTAGTGTTAGGGTTAGGGTTAGGGCTAAGGTTAGGTTTAGAGTTAGGATTAGGACTAGGGCTAGTGTTAGGGCTAGGTTTAGGGCAAGGGTAAGGACTAGGGCTAATGCAAGGGCTAGAGGTAGGGTTAGGGTTAGGGCTAGGGTTAGGGTTAGGTTTAGGGTTAATGTTAGAGTTAGGGCTAGGGCTGGTGTTAGGGTTAAGGCTAGGGTTAGATTTAGGGTTAGGGCTAAGGTTAGGGTTAGGGTTAGGGGGTGGTTAGGGTCTAGGGCTAGGGCTATGGTCAAGGATAGGGTTAGGATTAAGTTTAGGTTTAGGGTTAGGGTTGGGTTAGGGTTAGAGTTAGGGTTAGGGCTGGTGTTAGGGTTAGGTTTAGAGGGAGTTTTAGGGTTACCGCCAGGGCTAGGGTTAGGGCTAGGTTTAGGACAAGGATAAGGTCTAGGGCTAGTGCTAAGGCTAGAGGTAGGGCCAGGGTTAGGGTTAGGGTTAGGGTTAGGGTTAGGGTTAGGGTTAGGGTTAGGGTT
>NW_026590542.1:1239052-1239835 GCF_907164565.1 Psammomys obesus
GGGTTAGGGTTAGGGTTAGGGTTAGGGTTAGGGTTAGGGTTAGGGTTGGGTTAGGGTTAGGGTTAGGGTTAGGGTTGGGTTAGGGCTAGTGCTAGACGTAGGGCTTGTGTTAAGGTTAGGGCTAAGGATAGGACCATGGTTAGGTTTAAGTCTAGGGCTAGGGCTAGGACTAGGGCTAGGATTAAGGTTAGATTTAGGGTTAGGATTAGGTTAGGTTTAGGGTTACGGTTAGGGTTATGGTTAGGGGTAGGGGTAGGAATAGGTTTAGAGCTAGGTTTGGGTTTAGGGCTAGGGTTAGGGCTGGTTTTAGGGTTAGGTTTAGGGGGAGGATTAGGGTTACCGCCAGGGCTAGGGTTAGGGCTAGGTTTAGGACAAGGGTAAGGTCTAGGGCTAGTGCTAGGGCTAGAGGTAGGGCCAGGGTTAGGGTTAGTGTTTGGGTTAGGGTTAGGGTTAAGGTTATCACTAGGGCTAGGGCTAGGGTTAGGGTTAAGGTTAGGGTTAGGTTTAGGGTTAATGTTAGAGTTAGGGCTAGGGCTGGTTTTAGGGTTAGGGTTAGGGTTAGGTCTAGATGTAAGGTTAGGTCTAAGGTTAGGGTTAAGGTTAGAGGAAGGGTTAGGGTCTAGGGCTAGGGCTATGGCCAAATTTGGGTTAGGATTAGGATTAGCTTTAGTTTTAGGGTTTCGGGTTGGGTTAGGGTTAGGGCTAAGGCTAGGGCTAGGGCTAGTTCTAGGCCTAGGGCTATGGCTATGGCTATGGCTATGGCTATGGCTATGGCTATGGCTA
>NW_026590542.1:1239845-1245682 GCF_907164565.1 Psammomys obesus
TCTAGGGCTAGTGCTAGGGCTAGAGGTAGGGCCAGGGTTAGGGTTAGGGTTAGGGTTAGGGTTAGGGTTAGGGTTAGGGCTAAGTTTAGGGTTAAGGTTAGGGTTAGGGTTAAGGTTAATGTTAGAGTTAGGGTTAGGGCTGGTTTTAGGGTTAAGGTTAGGACTAGGTCTAGATTTAAGGTTAAGGCTAAGGTTAGGGTTAAGGTTAGGGGGAGTGTTAGGGTCTAAGGCTAGGGCTATGGCCAAGGTTAGGTTTAGGTTTCAGTTTAGGGTTATCATTTGTTTATGGCTAGGCCTAAGGTTTGGGCTATGGCTATGGCAATGGCTATGGCTATGGCTATGGCTATGGCTGTGGCTGTGGCTATGCCTATGGCTATGGCTATGGCTATGGCTATGGCTATGCCTATGCCTATGCCTATGCCTATGGCTATGGCTATGGCTTTGTATCAGTGTAGGTATCGGTCTAGGGTTAGGGCCAGGACTCAGTTTAGGGTTAGTGCTAAAGCTGAAGCTAGGGTTAGGGATAGGGATAGGGATAGGGATAGGGATAGGCATAGGCATAGGCATAGGCATAGGCATAGGCATAGGCATAGGCCTATGGGAAGTCTAAGACTAAGGCTAGGACTAGGGATAGGGATAGGGATAGGTTTAGGGTTAGGGTTTTCATTAGTTTTAGGGTTAGAGTGAGGGTTATGTCTAGGTCTAGGGTTAGGTCTAAGGCTAAGGTTAAGGTTAGGGCTAGGCTTAGGCTTAGCGCTATTGCTAGGTTTAGGGTTAGGTTTAGGGTTTGCATTAGGGTTAGTGTGAGGGTGAGGGTGAGGGGTAGGTCTAGGTCTATGGGTAGGTCTAGGTCTATGGGTAAGGCTAGGCTTAGAGCTAGGGCTAGGTTAAGGTCTAGGGCTAGATTTAGGTTTGGGGGTAGGTTTAGGGCTAGGAGTAGGACTAAGGTTAGGGTTAGGGTTAGGAATAGGGTTAAGTTTAAGGCTAAAGCTAGGGCTAAGGATAGGGTGATAGCTAGAGATAAGTTTAGATTAGATTTAGGTTTAATGTTAGGGTTAGGATAAGGGTTAGGTTTAGGTTAGGGCTAAGTTTAAGTTTAGTGTTAGGGTTAGGGGTAGGAGTAGGGCTAGGTTTAGGGTTAAGGTTAGGGCTAGGGTTAGGTCTAAGGCTAGGGCTAGGGTTAGGGCTAGGTTTATGTTTAGTGTTAGGGTTAGGGTTAGGGATAAGGTTAGGTTTAGAGTTAGGATTAGGACTAGGGCTAGGTTTAGGGTGAGTGGTAGGCTAGTGCTAGGCCTATGGCTATGGCTCGGTTAGGGTTTGGGTTAGGGGTTGGACTGGGGCTAGGTCTAGGTCTAGGTCTAGGTATAGGGCTATGGTTAGGATTAGTGCTAGGGCTAGTTTCTAGGCCTATGGCTAGGGCTAGGGCTAGGGTTAGGGTTAAGGTTAGGGGTAGGACTTGGCTTAGGGCTAGGTGTAGGATTCGGGTTAGTTCCAGGGTTAGGGTTAGAGTTAAGGTTAGGGCTAGGGCTAGTGCTAGGGCTAGGTTTAGGGTTAGGTTTAAGTGTAGGGTTAGGGTTAGGTTTAAGGTTAGGCTTAGGGTTAGAGCTAGGGCTAGAGCTATAGCTAGGCTAGGACTAGGGCTAAGACTAGGGCTAAAGCTAGGGCTAAGCCTAGTGCTAGGTTAGTGTTAGGGTTAGAGTTAGCATTAGGAGCTAGGTTTAGGCTAGGGTTAGGGTGAGGGTGAGGGGTAGGTCTAGGTCTAGTTCTAGGTCTATGGGTAGAGCTAGGCTTAGAGCTAGGGCTTGGGCTAAAGCTAGGGCTAGGGCTAGTTTAAGGTCTAGGGCTAGATTTAGGTTTGGGTCTAGGTTTAGTGCTAGGATTAGGGCTAGGGCAGGTTAGTATTAGGGTTAGTGTTAGGTTTAAGGTTGGTGTTAGGGCTAGGGCTAGGGTTTGAGTTTTGTTTAGGGTTAGGATTTGGGTTAGGTTTAAGGTTAAGTTTAGGGATAGTGTAGGGTTAGGTTTAGGGCTAGGGTTAGGGATAGGGCTA
The DNA here is from genome assembly GCF_907164565.1 of Psammomys obesus. NCBI lineage: Eukaryota > Metazoa > Chordata > Mammalia > Rodentia > Muridae > Psammomys > Psammomys obesus. Next base: position 1,241,893 of record NW_026590542.1, read on the forward strand.
GGGGTAGAGCTAGGTTTAGGTTTAGGGATAGGTGTAGTTTTAGGGTTAAGGTTAGTGCTAGTGCTAGTGCTGTGGCTAAGTTTAGGCCTAGGGTTAGGCCTAGGGCTAGGGCTAGGGCTAGGGCTATGGTTAGGGCTAGTGCTAGGATTAGGGCTTGTGTTAGGGTTAGGGCTAGGGCTAGGTTTAGGGCTAGGGCTAGGGCTAAGGCCAGGGTTAGGGTTTGATATAGGGTTAGGATTAGGTGTAGGTTTAGGTGTAGGGTTAGGGTTAGGGTTAAGGTTAAGGTTAGTCTTAGGTTTAGGGTTAGGGATAGGTTTAGGGCTAGGGCTAGGGTTAGGCCTGCCATTAGGGTTAGGTTTAGGGCGAGGTTTAGGTCTAGGTGTAGGGTTAGGTATAGGTTTAAGGGTAAGGAAAGGGCTAGGGTTAGGATTAGGCCTAGGGCTATGGTTAGGGCTAGAGCTGGGAGTAGGGCTAGGGCTAGGTTTAGGGACAGGCGTAAGGCTAGACCTAGGGATAGAGGTAGGCCTAGGGTTATTGTTAGGTATGGGGTTAGGGTTAGGTTAGGCTAGGACTAGAATTAGGTATAAGTGTAGGTCTTGGTCTAGGGCTAGGGCTAGGGCTAGGGCTAGGGCCAGTGCTCAGTTTAGGGTTAGTGCTAAAGGCTGAAGCCAGTGTTCAGGCTAGGGCTAGGGCTAGGCCTATGGCTAGGTCTAAGATTATAGCTAGGATTAGGACTAGGGCTAGGGATAGGTCTAGGGTTAGGGTTTTCATTAGGTTTAAGGTTAAGGTGAGGATTATGTCTAGGTCTAGGGCTAGGTCTATAGCTAGGGTTAGAGTTAGGGCTAGGCCTAGGGTTAAAGCTTGGGCTAGGGCTAGGGGTAGGTTAGGTTTATGGTTAGGGTTAGGGTTAGAATTAGGCCTAGGGCTAGGGCTACGGCTAGTCTTAGGGCTAGGATAAGGGCTAGTGCTAGGTTTAAGAGGAGGGCTAAGATTAGGGCTAGGGCTAGGACTAGGCCTAGGGTTTGAGCTAGGTCTAGCTCTAGGTCTAGGACTAAGCCTACTGCTATTGCTAACCTAATCTAGGGTTAAGGTTAGTGCTAGGGCTAGTGTTAGGCCTATGACTAGGGATAGGGTTAGGGTTATGTTTATAGCTAGGGTTAGGGTTAGGTTAATGTTAGGTTTTGGGTTAGGGTTAGGATTACGGATAGGGCTAGAGCTAGGGCTAGGATAGGGATAGAGTTAGTGTTAGGTGAGACATATGTGTGTTAGTTCACAGTGCTGTGCTTTGCATTTCTGTTCTTTCATTGGAAACGGGTTTAAGTGCTCTACTGCGAGAGATATCACTTTTCTATTTTCCTCTCAACCTAGTTAAGCAGGTGAAACATAGGCGTTTGAGTTCACAACGTTTGCTTTAAGTTTCTGTTCTAACATTGGAAATGGGTTTCTGTGCTTGTCTCTACTGCGCGAGATATCACTTTTCTGTTTCTCTATAAATCTAGTTAAGCAGGCGAGAGTGTATGTGTTTCAGTTCACAACGCTGTGTTTTCCGATTCTTTTTTTACATTGGAAACAGGTTTATGTACTCTTCTCTACTGTGCAAGATATCACTTTTCTGTTTTCCTCTCAACCGTGTTAAGCAGGCGACATGTATATGTTTTAGTTCACAACGCTGTGTTTTGCGTTCCGGTTCTTACGTTAGAAACAGGTTTATGTGCTCTTCTATAGTGCGCAAGATATCACTTTCCTGTTTCCCTCTCAGTCGCATTAAGCAGGTGAGACGTATGTGTTTTAGTTCACAACATTTGCTTTCAGTTTCTGTTCTAACGTTGGAAACAGGTTTATGTGGTCTTCTCTACTTCGCGAGATATCACTTTTCTGTTTTCCTCTCAACCGTGTTAAGCAGGCGAGAGGTATGTTGTTTAGTTCACAACACTGTGCTTTGCGTTTCTGTTCTTAAATTGGAAACGGGTTTCTGTGCTCTTTTCTAATGCGTGAGATATCACTTTTGTGTTTTCCTCTCAACCTAGTTAAGCAGGCTAGATGTAGTGTGTTAAGCAGGCAAGTAGTATGTTGTTTAGTTCACAACGTTGTGCTTTGCGTTTCGGTCTTTATCTTTAAATACGTTAATGTGCCCTTCTCTACTGCGCGTGATATTACTTTTTTGTTTCCCTATAAGCCTAGTTAAGCAGGCGAGACGTATATGTTTTAGTGCACAACGCTGTGCTTTGCATTTCTGTCCTTATGTTGGAAAAGGGTTTATGTGCTCTTCTCTACTGTGCCAGATATCACTTTTCTGTTTACCTCAAAACCGTGTTAATCAGGCGAGATGTATGTGTTTTAGTTCACAACGTTATGATTTGCGTTTCTGTTCTTTCCTTGGATACGGGTTTATGTGCTCTACTGTGCGTGGTATCACTTTTCTGTTTTAATCTCAACCTGCTTAAGGAGGTGAGACATAGGTGTTTTCTCTTTCCTTGTCAACTTAATTCAGTAATATTGTTACATGTTCTCATGGAATTACTTCACAACGCTCTGTTTTCTGTTTCTGTTCTAACCTCGGAAACATGTTCATGTACTTTTCTCTCCTATGCTAGGTATATCACTTTGCTGTTTTCTTCTCCACTTAGTTCAGTAACATTGTTACATGTTTTCCTGTACTTTTTTTCAAAATGCTGTGCTTGCGGTTTCAGTTCTTACCTTGGAAACACGTTCATGTGCTATTCTCTTCTATTCTACCACGTTATATATATCACTTTTCTGTTTTCTTCTCAACTTATTTCAGTAACATTGTTATATGTTTTCGTGTACTTACTTCACAACGCTCTGCTTTCAGGTTCTGTTCTTACCTTGGAAACAAGTTCATGTCCTCGTCTCTGCCATGCTAGATATATCAATTTCTGTTTTATTCTCAACTTATTTCATTAAAGTTGTTACATGTTTTCATGTACTTCACAATGCTGTACATTGCCTTTCTGCTCTTACCTTGGAAACAAGTTCATGTGCTGTTCTCTACTATGCTAGATATATCACTTTTCTATTTTCTTGTGAACTTAATTCAGTAACATTGTTACGTGTTTTCATCACAACTCTGTGATTTGTGTTTCTGTTCTTACTTTGGAAATGGGTTTTTGTGCTCTTCTCTACTGTGCGAGGTATCACTTTTCTGTTTTCCTCTCAAACGCGTTAAGCAGGTGATGAGTATGTTGTTTAATTCACGATGTGTGCTTTGAGTGTATGCTCCATTTGAAACGGGTTTATATGCTCTTCTGAAACTGTACGAGATATCACTTTTCTGTTTTCCTCTCAACCTAGTAAAGCAGGGGCAACGTATGTGTTTTAGTACACAGTGCTGTGCTTTGCATTTCTGTTCTTACCCTGGAAACGGGTTTCTGTGCTCTTCTGTTCTTTTGTTGGAAACGGGCTTATGTGCTCTTGTCTTTTTTTGTTGGAAACGGGTTTATGTGCTATTCTCTACTACATAAGATATCACTTTGCTTTTTACAATGCAATGTAGTTAGGCAGGTGAGAGGTATGTGTTTTAGTTCACAATGCTGTGATAGGCGTTTCTGTTCTTCTTATGTTGGAAACGGGTTTATGTGCTCTTCTCTACTGTGCAATATATCACTTTCCTGTTTTCCTCTCAACCTAGTAAAGCAGGAGCAACATATGTGTTTTAGTACACAATCCTCTGCTTTGTGTTTTTGTTTTTACTTTGGAAACGGGTTTCTGTGCTATTCCATTCTTTCGTGGGAAACGGGCTTATGTGCTCTTTTGTTCTTTAGTTGAAAAC
>NW_026590542.1:1245692-1250612 GCF_907164565.1 Psammomys obesus
ATGCTGTCATACGCGTTTCTTTTGTTACGTTGGATACGGGTCCATGTGTTATTCTGTACTACGTGAGTTATCAATTTGCTGTTTACAATGCAATGTAGTTGTTCAGGTGAGACGTAGGTGTTTTAGTTTACAATGCTGTGATACGTGTTTCTGTTTTTACATTTGAAACGCGTTTATGTGCTATTCTATTCTTTCGTGGGAAACGGGCTTATGTGCTTTTGTGTTCTTTCGTTAGAAATGGATTTACGTGCTATTCTTTACTCCGTGAGCTATCACTTTGCTGTTTACAACGCAATGTAGTTAGGCAGGTAAGACATATGTGTTTCAGTTCACAATGCTGTGATATGGGTTTCTGTTCTTACGTTGGAAAGGGGTTTCTGTGCTCTTCTGTTCTTTCCTTGGAAACGGTTTGATGTTCTCTTCTCTACTGTGCAAGATATCACTTTTCTGTTTTCATAACAACCTCGTTAAGCAGGCAGATTAATGTGTTTTAGTTCACAACGCTGTCCTTTCAGTTTCTTTTTTTACATTGGAAACCTGATTATATGCTCTTCTCTACTGCATGTGATATCACTTTACTGTTTTCATCTCGACCTACTTAAGGAGGTGAGACATACGCATTTTCTCTTTTCTTGTCAACTTAATTCAGCAATATTGTTACGTGTTTACATGTAATTTCTTCACAGCGCTCTGTTTTCTAACCTCTCTGTTCTAACTTCGGACATGTTCATGTACTTATCTCTCCTATGCTAGATATATCACTTTGCTGTTTTCTTCTCCACTTAGTTCGTGGGAAACGGGCTTATGTGCTCTTTTGTTCTTTAGTTGAAAACGGGTTTAAGTGCTATTCTCTACTATGTGAGATATCACTTTGCTGTTTACGACACAACTTAATTAAGGAGGCGAGACGTACATGTTTTAGTTCACAATGCTGTCATACGCGTTTCTTTTGTTACGTTGGATACGGGTCCATGTAAACATGTAAACACTGTTACATGTTTGCGTGGACTTATTTCACAATGCTGTGCTTTCAGTTTCTGTTCTTACCCTGGAAACACGTTCATGTGCTCTTCACTACCATGCCAGATATATCCGTTTTTTGTTTTCTTCTCTACTTAATTCATTAACATTGTTACATGTTTTCAAGTACTTCACAACACCATGCTTTGCCTTTCTGTTCTTACCTTGGAAACAAGTTCATGTGCTGTTCTCTGCTGTGCTAGATATATTTTCTATTTTCTTATCAACTTAATTCAGTAACATTATTACGTGTTTTCATGCACTTACATCACAACACTGTGCTTTGTGTTTCTGTTCTTATGTTGGAAATGTGTGTATGTGCTCTTCTCTACTGCGTGAGATATCACCTCTGTTTTCCTCTCAACCTAGTAAAGCAGGCGAGATGTATGTGTTCATAATGCTGTGTTTTATGATTCTTTACTTCCTTTGGAAACGGGTTTATGTGCTCTTCTCTACTGCGCAAGATATCATTTTTCTGTTTTCCTCTCACCCTAGTCAAACAGGGGCAACGTATGTGATTTAGTACACAATGCTGTGCTTTGCGTTTCTGTTCGTACATTGGAAACGGGTTTCTGTGCTCTTCTGCTCTTTTATTGAAAACGGGCTTGTGTGTTCTTGTGTTCTGTCATTGGAAATGGGTTTATATGCTATACTCTACTAGTGAGATATCACTTTGCTATTTACAGTGCAATGTAGTCAGGCAGGCGAGACATATGTGTTTTAGTTCACAATGCTGTGATAGGCTTTTCTGTTCTTACATTGGAAACAAGTTTATGTGCTCTTCTCTACTACACAAGATATCAATTTTCTGTTTTCCTCTCAACCTACTAAAGCAGTGGTAACGTTTGTGTTGGCGTTTCTGTTCTTACCTTGGAAACGGGTTTCTGTGCTCCTCTTTTCTTTCGTTAGAAACGGGTTCATTTGCTCTTGTGTTCTTTCGTTGGAAACGGTTTTATGTGCTATTCTATACTACGTGAGATATAACTTTGCTGTTTACAATGCAATGTAGTTAAGCAGGCGAGACGTAGGTGTTTTAGTTCACAATGCTGCGATACTTGTTTCTGTTCTCAAGTTTGAAATGGCTTTATGTGCTCTTCTGTTCTTACATTGGAAACGGGTTCATGTGCTCTTCTCTACTGCATGAAATAGCACTTTTCTGTTTTCCTCTCAACCTCGTTAAGCAGGCAGATGTATGTGTTTTAGTATACAAAGCTGTGTTTGCATTGAAAATGGGTTTCTGTGCTATTCTGTTCTTTCGTGGGAAACAGGCTTATGTTGCTGAGGGTTAGGGTTAGGTTACGGTTAGGGAAAGTTTAAGGTTAGGGTTAGGGTCTGGGTCAGCGTGAGGGTTACTGTTAGGGTTAAGGGTAGGTTTATTTTTAGGTTTAGGGTTAGGGTTAGGGGTAGGGCTAGAGCTAGGACCAAGGCTAGTGCTAGGACTAAAGCTAGGGCAAGGTCTGGGGTTAGTGCCAGGGCTACGGATAGGGTTAGGGTTAGGGCTCCAGCTAGGGCAAGGGTTAGGGTTAGGTTTAGGGTTACAGTTAGGGTTAGTGTTAGGGCTAGGGTTAGGGTGAGTTTAGCATTAGGACTAGGGCTAGGGCCAGGGCTAGGTCTACGGGTAAAGCTAGGGCTAAGGTAGGGTTAGGGTTAGAGCTAATGCTGGGGCTAGGGTTAAGGTTAGGGCTAGGGCTAGGACTAAAGCTTGGGCTAGGGATCAAGCTAGGGTTAGGGTTAGGGCTAGGGCTAGGGTTAGGTTTAGGATTTGGGTTAGGGTTAGGGCTAGGGTTAGGTTTAGGGTTTGGTTTAGGGTTAGGGTTAGGGTTAGGGTTGGGGTTAGGGTTAGGGTTGGGGATAGGGTTAGGGATAGGGTTAGGATGTGGATGACGGCTATTTTTAGGGTTAGGGTTAGGGTCTGGGTCAGTGTGAGGGTTAGGGTTAGGGTTAGGTTTAGTCTTAGGGTTGTTAGGGCTAGGATTGTTCCAAAAGGTAGGACTAGGGCTCCAGCTAGGGGTAGGCCTAGGGTTACAGTTAGGGCTAGGGCTAAAGTTAGGGTTAGGGTCAGGGTCAGAGTCAGGGTTAGGATTAGGGTCAGGGTCAGAGTTAGGGTTAGGGTTAGGGCTAGGAATAGGTTTAGGGGAAGGGTGGGGTTAGGCTGAGGGTGAGGATGAGGGTGAGTGTGAGGGTTAGGGTTAGGGTTAAGGTAACGTTAGAGTTAGGGTTAGGATTTGGGTTAGGGTTAAGGTAACGGTTAGGGTTAGGGTTAAGGTTAGCGTGAGGGTTAGTTTAGGGCTAGGGTTAGGGTAGGGTTATTGTAACAATTAGGGTTAAGGTAAGTGTGAGGGTTAGATTAGGTTTAGGGTTATGGTTATGGTTATGGTTAGGGTTAGGGTTATGTTAACGATTAGGGTTAGGGTTAGTGTGAGGGTTAGGTTAGAGTTAGGGTTAGCGTGAGGGTTAGGGTAGGGGTTATTGTTAGTTGTAGGGTTAGGGTACGTGTTAGGATTAGGGTCTCGGTCAGCGTGAGGGTTAGGATTCAGGTTAGGGTTAGGGTTACGGTTAGGGTTAGGATTATTTTTAGGGTTAGGGTTATGGTTACAGTTAGGATTAAGGTTACTGTGAGGGTAAGGTTTAGGGTTAGGGTTAGGGTTAGGGTTAGGGTTATGGTAGCGGTTAGGGTTATTGTAGGGTTAGGGTTAGAGTTATTGTTAGGGTTCGCATTAGGATTAGGGTCTCGGTCAGGGTGAGTGTTAGGTTTAGGGTTAGGGTTGGGGTTAGGGTGAGGGTTAGGGTTACTCTTAGGATTAGGGTTACCGTTAGGTTTCGGGTTAGGGTTAGGGTTAAGTTTAGTCTTAGTCTTAGGGTTACGGTTAGGGTTAGGGTTAGGATGAGGGTGAGGGTTAGGGTGAGTGTTAAGGTTAAGGTGAGGGTTAAGGTTAGGGTTAGTGTTACGGTTATGTATTGGTTAGGCTTAGGGTTATAGTTGGGGTTAGGGTTATGGTAACGTTTAGGGTTAGGGTAGCGTGAGGGTTAGGTTAGGCTTAGGGTTAGGGTTAGGGTTAGGGTTAGGGCGAGGGGGAGGGTAAGGGTTAAGGTTAGGGTTAGGGTTAGGGTTAGGGTTAGTGTGAGGGTTAGGTTAGGGTTAGGGTTAGAGTGTGGGTTAGGTTAGGGATACTGTTAGGGTTAAAGTTAGGATTTGGGTGAGGGCTAGTGTTAGGGTTAGGTTTGGGGTCTACGTCAGTGTGAGGGTTAGGCATAGGGTTATTAGGGATAGGGCTAACACTAAAGCTAGGGCTAGGGCTCCAGCTAGGAGTAGGCCTAGGGTTAGAGTTAGGGCTAGGGCTAATGTTAGGGTTAGGTTCACGGCCAGGGTTAAGGTTACGTTTTGGTTTAGGTTTAGGTTGAGGATTAGGGTTAAGGTTAGGGTTAGGGTTAGGGTTAGGGTTAGGTTTATTGTTAGTGTTAGGGTTAGGGCTAGAGCTAGGACTAAGGCTAGGGCTAGGACTAAAGCTAGGACAAGGTCTGGGGCTAGTGCCAGGGCTACAGATAGGGTTAGGTTTAGGGCAAGGGTTAGGTTTAGGTTTAGATTTACAGTTAGGGTTAGTAATGGGGTTAGTGTTAGGGCTAGGATTAGGGTGAGTTTAGCATTAGGACTAGGGCTAGGGCCAGGGCTAGGGCTAGGTCTACAGTAGGGTTAGGGTTAGGGCTAGGGCTAGGGCTAGGGTTAAGGTTAGGGCTAGAGCTAGGACTAAAGCTCAGGCTAGGGATCCAGCTAGGGCTAGGGTTACAGTTAAGGCTAGGGCTAGAGTTAGGTTTAGGGTTTGGTTTAGGGTTAGGGTTAGGGTTAGGGTTAGGGTTAGGGTTAGGGTTAGGGTTAGGGTTAGGGCTAGGGATAGGGTTAGG
>NW_026590543.1:0-5339 GCF_907164565.1 Psammomys obesus
AAAAGAGGTGTGATCATGAGTCTTGGTTTTTAACTTGACTGCATATGGAATTAAGCAAAACACCCAAATTAAGGACACAATTGTGAAGTACTTTTCCTTATTTGGAGTAGTCTTCTCTACTTCTATTCTGAATCTATAAGGCTGAAAAAAACAACTTTAATCCGTATCTTCATACTGCAAAACCAACCACTCATCTTTGCCTCATCTTACTGGAAACCTATACAAGGACATGGAAGAAGGAATGTTTTAGTCTTTGCCTGATCCCTTTTGCTTTGGGAGCATGTCGATTTCTTCATTGACTATAGACCCTTCTTCTTGAGGATTTCGTGTATATGAAGGTGAGCTTAGGCAACGAGCCTCATGGACTAAGCCACTGACAGATTCTTCGATTTTCCATTTTTAGCCATCCACTGTAGAATTAATTGACTCACAGATTGTAAATCATTCTCATAAATCCATTCCTATAAAGAGAGAGTTAGAGGGAAAATAAACTATGCATATAATTATCTTTCACATAGAACTACCAAATTTTCTGCTTTTAATAATGTTATGTAATTCATTCAGAAATCACTTAACCAACAGTAATCCACATATGAGAAGTTAGAGAAAAAAAATATTCATCATCAGGTAAAGTCAAAATGCTACATATTTTAGGTATATTTATGAACTAGGAATTAACTTTTTTGATGCAGTTATAGACTAAAATATCATAATTGAATTACAGGTATTCTAAATTTTACAGCATTTATATATAGTTTATTTTTACCTCACATTAGTCATTTCTTTGTCATAATTCCCTCAACACACATTAAAGTGTGTTCATTTTTCATTTTCTTAGGTTACAGAGATTCCATTTTATATGGAGATGACACCATGAAAAGTAACTGCATGAGAGTTACTTCTATGCATGACACAGCTAATACCAAAACATCATTAAAATAATAAGTAGACCTATCAGAATCACACTAGAATTCTCAGCAGAGACTATGAAAGCCAGAAGGGCTTGAATGGATATCATGCAGACACTAAGAGACCACCGATGCCAACCCAAACTACTATATCCTGTATATATGCAGCCATCCAGCCCTACAGAAGATACTAGAAGGAAAACTCCAACCCAATAATATTAAATACACTCAGAAAACTCATTGAGGCCCACACCATGAGAGGAAGTCCATGTCTGACACTGCCTGGATGACCATGAACCAGAGTCATGATAGCCTAGAGACACATAATAAATGTAAACATGACAGGCAAAAAAATGTCAATGAAAGATACTCTGCTATAATCTTAGATGAGTCCCTAGCCCAGTTGTCATCAGAGAGACATCACACAGCATTGAATGTGAGCAGATGCAGAGACCCACAGCCAAACACAACGATGTATCCAGGGGAACCCCACAAATAAGGGGATATGTATTGTAGGAACCAAAAATATTAAGGACACAACAAGAACACGGCCCACTGAGTAATTTGGGATCATAGGGGATCACAGAGAGTGAAAGAAAAAAAAACAAACAAACATTCTATGAGTCTTGTGAGCTAGGTTGTCTGCATATATCTTATGATTATAAGCCTGATGTTGCTGAGGGACTTCCAACAGTGAGAGTGTATGTGTGTGTGGGGGGGTGTCTCTGACTCTTTTCCTACTCTAACTACACTTTCCTCATGTATTGCTTTGACCAACTCTGATGTGAGAGATTGTTCCTATTCTTATTGTAACTTGTTAGGCCATCAGATTTTTTTCATTGAAAATAAAGAAGCAGTGGATCTGAAAAAGAGGTGAGATGGGCAGAGTAGAGGTGGATAGATTGTGGCTGGAAGGAGTGGAAGAACAGGAAACTGCAGTTGGGATGTAGTGCATGAAACAACAAAAATAAAATGCAAAAAGAAAATAAACTATCAGCAGCTAGGCCTGTTGGTGAGCACCTGCAGTCCTAGCACTTAGAAAGTTAAAGGTAGGTGGATCTCTGTGAATTCAAGCAAAGGATGTTCTACAAAGAGAGTCAGGACAGCCAAAATTATTCAGAAAAATCCTGTCTTCAAACAAACGAAAACTCAGCATTTTGTGTTTCGTCTTTAGGAACTTTGTTTTATGTTCAACTTTTTTAATTTTTATTTTTTAATATTAGATACAGCTTATTAACTTTGTATCCCAGCTGTAGCCCAGTTCCTTATCCCCTCCCTATCCCACCTTCCTTTCCTCATCTCCTCCCTACCCCTTTCCAAGTCTGCTGATTTGGGAGGGCCTCCTCCTGTTCCAACCGACCCTAGCTTATCAGGTATCATCAGGAATGGCTGCAATGTCCTCTTCTGTGGCCTAGCAAGTCTGATCTTTCCTTGGGATGGGAGAAGTCAAGGATCCAGCCATTGAGTTAATGTCTGAAATAGTTCTTGTTCCATTTAGTATGGTACCCACTTGATTACAGAGATAACATGGACTACATTTGAGCAGGGGTGCTAGGTTATATGCATACATGGTCCTTGATTAGAGAAACAGTCTCATAAAAGACCCCTGTGCTCTGATATATTTGGTCCTTGTAGAGTTCCTGTCCTTTCCAGGTCACACTAACTCCCCCTTCTTTCATATGATTCCCTGTGCTCTGCCCAAGGTTTGGTTTGAGTCTCAGCATCTGCTTTGATACATTGCTACCTAGAGCCTTTCACAGGTCCTCTGGGGTAGGCTTCTGTCCTGTTTCTTGTTTTCACCTATATCCATCCCATTGGTCTTTGTAAGTGAGGATTTATCATCTTAACCCAGCTCCTCTTTCTCATTTATCTTCTTTAGGTGTACAGATTTTAGTATGTTTATCCTATCTTATAGGTCTAGCATCCACTTAAAAGGGAGTGCATACCGTGTATGTCTTTCTGCTTCTGGGATACCTCACTCAGGATGATCTTTTCTGGATTGTTTGTTTTTTCATGTTTACATTTTGTGACTTCTTTGAATGGTCTAGATGTAAATCTGTCTGTAGGAAAAGAGGTTTCCCATTTTATAAGCTGCTTCACCACCTAAAAGAATGGATTGCAAAAGCATTTTAGTTTCATGTTGTTCGATCTTGAGTCTCACTGCTCAAGAGCTCAGGATTGTGCCCTTCCCAGGAACACTCATAGACCACAACTTGATGCAAAAGCAAGAGTTTTATTCCAACTGAGATAGGGTCCCCCTTCCAAAGACAGGAGATGGCCGGCCATGAATATGCAAAGCACAGGGTTTTATACCTGAAATTCAAACCACTTTTGCTCTATACATTGATTGATTAGCAAGAATAGCATGAAGATAGTTTACACCTGGTTTTAGATAGTATACAGCTGCTTGTAGATAGTTTACAGCTGGTTGTAGATACTTACAGGTGGTTGTAGATATTTTTTCTCAGAACAGTTGACCCTTCCCTTCAAGAGTTATCTACACCTGACTTCAATTCAAATAATCACAGTTGTTTTTCTCATTCCCAGGTGGTCCCTCACCCCTCCCCTTTTGCCTCAATTTTAACCCTAAAATTGTGGATCAACCTCATGGAGAGGTTGATACTCTTTCTGGAGCATCAGGACCTGAACTGCAATTATATGTTCCCTGACAAAGGCGAGTTCAGATGTGAGAGTTTATTGTCCCTGATGAGTTTCAGTTTCAGCGGGTAGCTGGAGGCTTGGACATTCCAGGTGTTGCAGGTTGATGAAAAGCAGGCTTAACATGTGACAGGTGGATTCAAGCTGTGACGCCCTCTACTTTGGTGGCAGTTGGCGTGGTGAGGAGGATGTAATAAGGACCCTTCCACCGAGGTTCCAGATTCTGGCTGCCATGTCACTGCACATATACCAGATCTTCAACGTGCAACTGATGGGGCACCTAAAACGACCCAGGCATATATGCACTGCCAACCTTGCTCCAAATTTCTTTCTGAATAAGCTGCAGTTCTTTCAGCCTGGACAAGTAAGAGTTACCACTAGTTATGTCAAGGGGGTCCCCAAGAAGAGTCAGGGAACAGGAACCCATATAGTAGTTTGAAGGGAGTTAAGCCTAGTATGGAGAGAGTATTTCTGACTCTAAAGAGGGCCAAGGGAAGGAGCACCACCCTGTCACCGCCAGTCTCCATGTTCAATTTGGTGAGAGTCTCTTTGAGAGTTCTATTCATTCTCTCTACCTGTCCTGAACTTTTAAGTCTATAATCACAATGTAACTTCCAATCAAGCCCCAGAAACCTGGCCACCCCCTGGCTTACCTGAACAACAAAGGTTGGTCCATTGTCTGATCCAATAAAGTTTGGAATATCAAAGCAAGGAAAATGTCTTCCAGAATCTTTTTGGCCATGACCAGGGAGGTTTCTTTCTTTGTGGGAAAAGCTTCAACCCATCCTGAGAAAGTGTCCACAAATCCAGGAGATATTTATTGCCGTACCTGGAGGGTTTAATTTCAGTGAAATATACTTCCTAATGCATTCCAGGTCTAGTTCCTTGTTACAGGCCAGAAGTGAAACCTGAATACCACTTGGGAGAGGGCTGGGAGAGAGAGAGAGACAGGGTGACACAGAGAAGGACAACAAGTCTACATGATGATCCAGGTGTCGATTTAATGGACATCAGGTTAACAACTAGTCCAAAAATTACAAGCAGTTTCTCATGTAGGAGTTTTATTTGGTCAAAACATAGGAAAGGTCACTTAAGTTTACACAAAGCCTGTTGTCTGGTTACTATGGTTGCACACAGTTTCTCAGGGTCAGAGCAGTCTGCTGTAGGACCACCCAGGTTAGTTTATAAGAAACTGGACTTTGGAAAATAGCCAAAACCAAGAGGCCGGATTCCACTGCTCAGATGCCATTAACTCCAAATTTGCTATTAACTCCAAAAAGGTTGCCACAGTTCCTCTCAGCCACTTCCCTGGGCTCTGGAAACTCTCACCTATGTTTACTCTCTGGCAAGGTTCACACGCCCTAGTCACTCACTCAGTCAAGGTGGTGAGGTTTAGTATTTGGTACTGGGATTGGTGAGCAACTTTAGCCAATTTCTTTGACCTCAAGTGAGTCCATTTATGCATCTGAGTTACTAATCACTCAGTGTCTTCCTGTGGTAGAATGATCTTACCTTTGGAGTCAATCCATGCCCCCATGTCAGTGTCAAATATCTCCTATTTTTGCCATATTAACTTTAAGTCACTTTCTTAGTAGTTTAGTCATTCTTCTCTGGGCAGTTTAGCAGTTAGTACCACTGGGACAGAGTTTCCTCTAGCAGCTGCTTTAGCCTCCTGATCGGCCATGTTATTCCCCTTTGCTGCCCTGGAAGTCCCCTTCTGATGTCCTGGGCAATGAATAATGCTTACCTTGTCAGGTAGCAACAGGGCATTGA
>NW_026590544.1:0-6111 GCF_907164565.1 Psammomys obesus
GGTATTGGATTTTGTCAAAGGCTTTGAGATGAGATGATTATGTGGTATATTCCTTCAGTTTGTTTATATGGTGGATTATATTACTGGATTTTCATGTGCTGAACCATCCCTGCATCTCTGGGATGAAACCTGATTGATCATGGTGGATGAACTTTGTGATGTGTTCTTGGATTTGCTTTCCAAGTACTTTGTTTAGTATTTTTACATTTATGTTCTTAAGAGAAATTGGTCTGTACTTCTTTTTCTTTGTTGGGTGTTTGTGTGGCTTGGGTACCAGGTTGATTAAGGTGTCACAGAATGAGTATACCAGTGTTCCTTCTGCTTCTAGTTTGTGGAATAATTTGAAGAGTATTGGAGTTAACTATTCTTTGAAAGTCTGGTAGAATTCTGTGCCAAAACAGTCTGGTCCTGGGCTTTCTTTGGTTGGGAGACTTTTAATGACTGCTTCTTTTTTTCTTAGGGGTTATATATAGGTGCATTTAAATTGCTCATCTGATCTTGATTTAGTTTTGGTAAGTTTTATCTAACTTGAAAATCATCCATTTTAGTTAGATTTTTTCCCAATTTTGTGAAGTACAGGTTTTTAAAGTATGATGTAATAATTATTTGGATTTGCTTGTTGTCTGTTTTTATATCCATCCCTTTTTTTTGTTTCTGATTTTGTTAATTTGGATATTCTCTTTGTCTTTTAATTAGTTTGAATAAGGTTTGTCTGTCTTGTTGATTTTTCTTAAAGAACCAACTCTTTGTTTCATTGACTCTTTGTATTGTTCTGTGTGTTTGTCTTTTGTGGTTTTAGCCGTGAGGTTGATGATTTCTTGCTATCTCCTTTTCTTCTGTGTGTTTGCTTCTTTTTCTTCGAGGGCTTTCAGGTGTGCTGTTAAGTTGCTAGAATGAGATCTCTCTGATTTCTTTATATAAGCCCTTAGCTCTATGAACTTCTATCTTAGCGCTGCTTTAATTATGTTCTGTAAGTTTGGGTATGCTGTGCAATTATCTTCATTGAATTCAAGGAAATCTTTACATTTTTCTTTACTTTTTGCTTGACCCAGTAGTCTTTATGTAGTGATTTGTTTAATTTCAAAGAATTTGTAGGCTTTCTCTTGCTTCTGCTGTTGTTGAAATCCAGCTTTAATCCATGGTAGTCTGGTAAAATACAAGGGGTTATTTCAATCTTCTTGTTGAGACTTGCTTTGGTCAAATTTGTAGAAGGTTCCATGTGGTGCTGAGAAGAAGGTATATTTTTTGCATTTGGGTGAAATGCTCTGTAGATATCAGTTAGGTGTATTTGTTTTATAACATGTGTTGGTTCCAGTGTTTCTCTGTTTAGTTTTTGTCTGGATGACCTATCTTTTGGTGAGAGTGTTCCAGTATCAATGTGTGAGTGTCACCGTATGCTTTATCCTTTCATGAACATAATTGTCTTTGTTTCAGGGCATAGATGTTAAGAATTGACATCTCATCTTGGTAGATTTTTCATTTGATGAGTATGAAGTGTTCTTTTTTAATTTTATTTTATTAATTACACTTTATTCACTTTGTATCCTCCTGTAGCTCCCTTCCTCCTACGCTCCCAACCCCTCTTTCCTTCCCTCCCTCCCCCTTCTTTATGCATGCCCCTGACCAAATCCACTGATAGGGGAGGTCGTCCTCTCCTTCCTTCTGATCCTAGTCTATCAGGTCTCATCAGGAGTGGCTGCATTGTCTTCCTCTGTTTCCTGGTAAGGCTGCTCCCTCCTCAGAGGGAGGTGATCAAAGAGCAGGTCAATCAGTTCATGTCAGAGACAGTCCCTCTTCCCATTACTATGGATCCCATTTAGACACTGAACTGCCATGGACTACATCTGTGCAAGGGTTCTAGGTTATCTCCATGCATGGTCCTTGGTTGGAGTGTCAGTCTCAGAACAGATCCCTGTGCCCAGATTTTTTGGTTCTGTTGCTCTCCTTGTGGAGTTCTTGTCCTCTTACTATTTCCCACTTCTTTCATAAGATTCCCTGAACTCTGTCCAAAGGTTGGCAATAAGTCTCAACATCTGCTTTGATATCCTGCCGGGTAAAGCCTTTCAGAGGCCCTCAGTGGCAGGCTCCTGGCTTGTTCCCTGTTTTCTCCTTCTTCTAATGTCCATCCTCTTTGCCTTTCTGAATGTGGATTAAGCATTTTAGCCAGAGTCCTCCTTCTTAATTAGTTTTTTTAGGTGTACAGATTTTAGTAGGTTTATTATAGGTCTAATATCCACTTCTGAGTGAATATATTCCTTGTGTGTCTTTCTGCTTCTGGGATACCTCAGTCAGGATGATCGTTTCCAGTTTCCACCATTTACCTACAAATTGCATGATTTCCTTGTTTTTTATTCCTGAATAATATTCCATTGTGTAGATGTATCACAATTTCTGTATCCATTCCTCAGTTGAGGGGCATCTGGGTTGTTTCCAGCTTCTTGCTATTACAAATAAAGCTGCTACAAACATGGTCGAGTAAAGGTCCTTATTGTGTACTTGAGCCTCTTTTGGATATATGCCTAGGAGTGGTATAGCTGGATCTTGAGAAAGCACTATTCCTAACTGTTTGAGAAAGTGTTGGATTGATTTCCAAAGTAGTTGTACAAGTTTTCATTCCCACCAGCAGTGGAGGAAGGTTCCCCTTTGTCCACAACCTCTCCAGCATGTGTTGTCACTTGAGTTTTTTAAAATATTTTTATTTTTAAATAATTTTATACGTTTGTACTTGTATCCCAGCTGTAGCCCTCTCCCTCTTTCCCTCCCAATCCTCCCCTCACTCCCTCATCACCTCCCTGCTCCCTCCTGAGTCCACTGAGAGGGAGTGTTCTTCTCTCCTTCAGTCTGGCCCTAGCTTATCAGGTATCTTCAGAATGGTTGCAATATCCTTATCTGTGACCTAGCAAGGCTTCTCCTTCCTCAGGGGAGAGGGGTAGCTCATGAGTTCATGTCAGAAACAGTTCCTGTCCCCCTTACTAGGGAACCCACTTGGATACTGAGCTACCATGGGCTATGTCTGAGCCGGGGTTGTAGGTTATATCCATGCATGGTCCTTATTGGATAAACAGTCTCATAGAAGACCCTTGTGCTCAGATATATTAGGACCTTGTGGGGCTCCCTGTCTCCTCTAGGATATGCTAATTCCTCCTTCCTTCATATGATACCCTACACTCTGCCAAAGGCTTGGTTATGGATCTCAGCATCTGCTTTGATACACTGCTAGGCAAAGTCTTTCTGGTGCCTTCTGTGGTAGGCTAGTGTCCTGTTACTTGTTTTCTCTTATTTCCAATGTCCATCCCCTTTGTCTTTCTAGATGAGGATTGATCATCTTCACCTGGACCTCTTTCTTTTTTGTCTTCTTTAGGTGTACATATTTTAGTATGTTTATTCTAACGTATAGGTCTATATAAGTGAGTATATACCAAGTGTGTCTTCCTGCTTTTGGGATACCTCACTCAGGATGATTTTTTTTTCTAGATCCCATCATTTGCCTTCAAAATTCATGATTTCTTTTTTTTTAATTGCTGAGTAGTATTCCATTGTAGAAAAGTACCACAATTTCTGCATCTATTATTCAGTTGATGGACATCTGGGTTGTTTCCAGGTTCTGGCTAATACGAATAAAGCTGCTACAAACATGGCTGAGCAAATGTCCTTGTTGTGTACTTGAAC
Organism: Psammomys obesus; assembly: GCF_907164565.1. Lineage (NCBI taxonomy): Eukaryota > Metazoa > Chordata > Mammalia > Rodentia > Muridae > Psammomys > Psammomys obesus. The sequence goes on from NW_026590544.1 coordinate 3,670, forward strand.
ATCTTTTGGCCATATGCCTAGGAGTTGTATAGCTGGATCTTGAGGTAGCACTATTCCTAATTGTCTGAGAAAGCTCCAGATTGATTTTCAGTGTGGTTGTACCAGTTGACATTCCTACCAGCAATGGAGGAGGGTTCCCCTTTCTCCACAGCCTCTCCAGCATGCATTGTCTCTTGAGTTTTTGATCTTAGCCATTCTGATGGGTGTAAGGTGAAATCTCAGGGTTGGTTTGATTTGTGTCTCTCTGATCCCACCATTGGGATGTTGAACATCTCCTTATGTATTTCTCTGCTATTCTGTTTTCTTCTATACAGAATTCTCTGTTTAGCTCCATACCCAATTTTTTTAAATTGGGTGACTTGAATTATTGCCTTAACTTCTTGAGTTCTTTATATATTCCAGATATCAGCCCTCTGCAGATGTTGGGTTGGTGAAGATCCTTTCCCAATCTGTATGCTGTCGTTTTGTTCTAACGATAGTGTCTTTTGCTTTGCAGAAGCTTTTCAGTTTCATGAGGTCCCATTTATTGATTGTTGCTCTTAGGGCCTGTGCTGATGGTGTTCTGTTCAGGAAGTTGTCTCCTGTGCCAATGAGTTTTAGGGCCTTCCCCTAAAACTTTTTCATCTAACCCGTTTAGAGTATCTGGTTTTATATTGAGGTCTTTGAGCCCCTTGGACTTTGGTTTTGTTCAGGGTGATAAATATGGATCTAGTTTCATTTTTCTGCATGTAGACATCCAGTTGGACCAGCACCATTTGTTGAAGATGCTGTCTTTTTTCCATTGAATGGTTTTGGCTTCTTTGTCAAAAATCAAGTATTCATAGGTGTGTGGGTTTATTTCTGGGTCTTCTATTCGGTTCCATTGATCCACCTTTCTGTTTCTATGCTACTACCAAGCAGTTTTTATTGTTATTGCTCTGTAGTACAACTTGAGATCAGGGATGGAGATACCTCCTGAGGATCTGTTGTTGTACAGGATTGTTTTGGAAATTCTGGGTTTTTTGTTTCTCCATATGAAGTTGAGAATTTTTCTTTCAAGGTCTGTAAAGAATTGTGTTGGAATTTTGATGGGAATTGCATTGAATCTGTAGATTGCTTTTTTGGATGGCCATTTTCACTATGTTAATCCTACCGATCCATGAGCACGGGAGATCTTTCCATCTTCTGATGTCTTCTTCTATTTCTTTCTTCAGAGGCTTGAAGTTTTTTTCAAACAGGTCTTTCACCTGCTTGGTTAGAATCATCCCAAGATACTTTATGTTATTAGTGGCTACTGTGTAGGGTGGTGTTTCCCTGATTTCTTTCTCAGCCCTTTTGTCTTGGGTGTACAGGAGTGCTTCTGATTTTTTTGAGTTAATTTTGTATCCAGCCATTTTGTAGAAGGTGTTTATCAGCTGAAGGAGTTCTCTGGTTGAGCTTTTGTGGTCACTCAGGTATACTATCATATCATCTGCGAAAAGTTAAACTTTGACTTCTTCCTTTCTGATTTGTATTCCTTTGATCTCCCTTACTTGTCTTATGGCTCTAGCTAGGACTTCAAATAGTATTTTAAGAGATGTGGAGACAATGGGCAGCCTTACCTTATCCCTGATTTTAGTGGGATTGATTTAAGTTTCTCTCCATTGAGTTTGATGTTGGCTATCGGCTTGCTGTATATTGCCTTTACTATGTTTAGGTATGTTCCTTTTATTCCTGATCTCTCCAAGACCTTAAACATGAATGGGTGTTGGATTTTGTCAAATGCTTTTTTGGCATCTAGGGAGATGACCATGTGGTTTTTTTTCACCTTCATTTTGTTTATATGGTGGATTACATTGATGTATTTCTGTATATTGAACCACCCTTGCATGCCTGGGATGAAGCCTACTTGGTCATGGTGGATGATATCTTTTATGTGTTCCTGGATTCGTTTTTAAGTATTTTACTGAGTATCTTTGCATCAATATTCATTAGATAGATCGGTTTGAAATTCTCTTTTTTTTGTTGGATCTTTGTGTGGTTTAGGTATTAAGGTGACTGTGGCTTCGTAGAATGAGTTTGTTAATGTTCATTCTGTTTCTATTTTGTGGAATAATTTGGAAAGAAGTGGAGTCAGCACTTCTTTGCAGGTCTGGAAGAATTCTGCACTGAAACCATCTGGCCCTGGGTTATTTTTGGAAGGGAGGCTATTGATGGCTGCTTCAATTTCCTTGGGGGATGTAGGGCTGTTTAATCTTTCTACCTGGTCTTGACTTAATTTTGGTCGATGGAATCTATCATGGAAATTATCCATTTCTTTTAGATTTTCGAACTTTGTGGCATATAGGCTTTTGGAGTACGACCTAATGATTGTTTGGATTTCCTCATTGTCTGTAGTTATGTCCCCCTTTTCATTTCTGATTTTGCTTATTGGGATAGTTTCTCCCTGCCTTTTAGTTAGTTTGGCTAAGGGTTTGTCTATCT
>NW_026590545.1:0-1563 GCF_907164565.1 Psammomys obesus
TTTCAACAATCAAGTTTCTATGAGTCAAATACTTTGGATTCAAACAATAAACCACAGTCTTAATATATTTTTAGAATCCTTTTTCTACCTAATAACAAAATCTTCTATCTGGTATGCAGTGCAATTTTTTTTTTCACAGAATGATACTATACCCCAAATATCAATTTCAATCTCCATTAGTTAGTCCATACCATTCAGTTTTATATTTTGTACTTTGGGCAATAAAATGCTGAGTATTTTTCTAACCATGACTTAAAGCATCGACACTTGATATAGACGAAGAAAACTAGTGTGTGCATGCAGCTCCTCTCTTTTTAATTTAAACACATAACAAATGTGGGTACACAGGTCTAAGATTTATAACAGAGGGCAAATTGTGGGAGTTGATTTCCTCCTCCCACAGTGGGCTGTTCACGGATTGAACTCAGGTTGGGAGTATTGGTAGCAAGCACTTTTACCTGCTAAGCCATCTCACCAACTCACTTTTTACTCTTGGTAATCATAAGAGTCTTACATGCTTAGTAACACTTGTAGCTCTTGTACTATAGACAGTCATTTCCATTATTCATATTTACATGTCCTGGATTTAGATTGCTAGGGAATAGCATGAAATCCTGAGACATTATGTTTATTGTATGACGACTCGACTCATCTAGGAATTGACCCTTCTAGGTTATTTTCGATACATACAGCTTATATTCACAATTTATGGACTTAGGGATCTGCTAGTAACTGAGTAACTTGGTTGTTGTTAATTAATTAGAATGAAACTCATCAATTTTGTTGATAACCTCAGGATTACCTAGTGCACCAGTCTTCAACATAAACAAAATACCTACATTTTCTTCCTTTGTAAATGACTGGAAAATTATAAATGTTTCAGGTTTGAATGACTCCACTTTAGTGTTGAAAGACAAAACATTCTTTATAGTAAATTTCCTTCTTTTTTTTTCTATTCTTCATTTCTTGAAATACCTTAATAATAAACTGCAATTGTGTTTTAAAAGTACTTTTACCATGTATATGGAAATAGAATAATATCATATAAAAATGTGAATTTGGCTTTGGAAACATGTGGTTGATATAGAAACTGGAATGGTCTTGAAGAGAGTATAGATGAAAGGATTGTAGCCCTAGAGGAGAGTATCAATGTGGGTCAAAGAAACATGCAAAAATTGTGACTGAAAACTGGAAGGAAGCAGATATTTAATGTGAAATTATAATGTTCATCAAAATTATCATTCATAGATGTGATAGCAAGTGGAAAAATATCTTATGAATGAGTGATTCAGGATGAATATTTCTAGATAGAATGATTAAAGCCTTACTTATTTTTTTTTTGCTAAGTAACAAAATGCATATTTAGAAAAATGGAAGCTGAAGAATGAATTACTAAGTTTTTAATCAAAAAATTTAAGAACTGCCAAGTGTGGTGGTGGTGGATGCCTTTTATCCTAGCACTTAAGTGACAGAAGCAGGCAGATCTCTGTGGGATTGAGGCCAGCTTGGCCTACAAGGCAAGTCCAAGACAGCAGGGCTCTGTTACACAGAGAAATGCTGGCT
>NW_026590545.1:1573-5071 GCF_907164565.1 Psammomys obesus
GTCAAAAGGCAGAAATGCTAGTCAAGTTCAAGAACAGACTGTTTTGATGCTGTCCAGTGTCTGTAAGAACATCCATGGCTGGGAGGGAAAGTGCAAGTCCAGCTTGATAGAAGTCTGTGCGGTCAGACTGGAATACTTGTCGTAGCAGTTTTGGTAATATTGTGGATGTAGGAAACACCTGGGTCTGGCAGGATACTGGAACATATATGTAGGCCGAAGACAAAGTTAAGTAGGTTACAGAGAAAATTTCTTTATGTGTACATTAGAACTTTTGGAAGAGTGAACAGAGGTGGAATGTTTGGATCAAAGAACAGACTTGAACATGGGAAACTCCATTTACATGAGGGAACCTTCATTTACCCAGTCACTGGCAGTAACTAAAAAGGTTTTGCTTTAGGGCTGTCATCTAAGGAAAATGAGGCATTTCGTGAAGTAGAAGGAACAAAATCTCACTTGATCTTAACATTTAGTTTGATTACACATTATGGAGATTTAATATCTTGAGCTTGAAACCAGCATAGCGGGTGGTATAATGGAATGTTTTGTATTACAGTTAGATTAAATAATCAGAGGTCTGCTGGTAAAGGTCAAAGTTCTGGAGAGTCAATATAACAGTAGAATGGCAACAGGAGGAAATATTAAGCATTTTTACCTATTTAGGATACTTTAAATCACCTTAGACCTTGTAATGTTTATAACTTGCATTTACCAACCTTAAAACACTTTCTTAGGCCCTCAAATATCTATAACTTGTATTTACCAACCATAAAACACTTTCTTAGACCCTCAAACAACATTTCTCTTGGGCTATTGTATCTAGTTATTTACTAGGAGACAGAGGTGAGAGTGCTATGAACATTTATTGTCTTTTAGCTAAAGGGATGGTGAAAGGTTACATCCAGGCCTGGTTTTTTTTTTTTTTTTTGAGTCTGATAACAAAGCATATTGTGTATAGACCTGATAATAACAGCTCTAGAAGGCTTAAGGCTTGTTCTGCTGCATATAAAGATAACTGAGAAGGCATCTGAAGTCTCCCAAGACAGAAGTTGGCAATGGGTCCTTGAGACCCCAACGTGAGGCCAAAACAGACCTGCAAAGTTACCCTGGGCTGGGCAAGGGTAGTGGAGGTCACTGAATCTAGGAGCCATTTGTCCTCAGCCAGGCCAAGTTGCTGGAAGGCTGGAAGTGTCTATGGCTCTTGTGTTGGTTGAGACTCCATGGCTGGGCACATAGGACAAGCCTGCATGGGAACGTTTTGACTTCCAGAGGCCAGTCTGCCAGCAGGCAGTCATGGCTTGTTGCGGCAGCCATGGGACCAGTGTCCTTCCTGGCTGCATTTGATACAGTCACATGGTAGAATTGACTTTTGGCTATACCCCAGCAGGATGGCACATTACAGACCTCTTGTATTTTTGTGTGTGGAAATGTCAACAGCCTCAGAGCAGCAGCCAAGGTCTGGGGCATAGTTTTTGTTCTAGATTAGCCTGTCGGGAAGGCTCCTCTCTTATTTTTACGAACTCCTGTATGGTAACTTGAGGACCACTCTCAGCACTTTATTTTTTATATTTTTGTAACATCTTAATTATTTATTAAAACAGTGAGAAGATAAACACAGCACTTTATTAAAGATGTCAGTGAGACCATATTTGCATCTGTAGGACTATAAATATACTTTTGCACATGTTAGAGAACTTGATCATCTATGAGATGACTATTAATTTGCATTTGTTAACCATTAACTTTTAAGACTTTAGGTTTTATCCCTGTTAAGTGGAAGCCTTAAAAATCATAAATATAGTCCATTAAAGTGACAGCATAACAGTTTCTTGTATGATTTAGTATATAAAAAGTTTTAGCTTATAAAAGTCCAAGGCTATACTATAGATTAATAATAATAACATTCTTAGGAAACAAGACCAAGCATATTTTAACCTTTTGATAGCAAAGATATAGCACAATGACCAAGTTTTAACATAAATAAATAAATTGCCTCTAAAATTCATAGATCTTAATTTAGAGAATTGGTAAAACTTGTAGGCAGTAACCTGAGTTATGAGTTTTAAAACTGATATAGTAGAACATATAGTAAAATATTGTAGAACAGTATAAAAAAAATTTAAAATTATATTTAAATTTATTATAGCAAACATATTAGCCAGAAAGCCTAGTGGTGAATCTGAATTGATGAAGACATTTTATATATGTTGTAAAATATAACTTTGAATTTCTATAAAAATCTATACCAATTTAAAATGAAGCTTGTTGCTGTCCAAGTCTAAAAGGAGATAAAATAAAAAGAGAATCAATTATGATTAAAATTGTTCATACCACATGGTCACCTTAAGGTTTACAGTTTCTGATGTTTTTCTTGACAGTATCAAAAGAAACCAGAGAGTATATTTTGTGAGAGAGTGGGCAGAGAGAAACAGACAAGACTTTGAGAAAAGAGAAATAGGGAGTTGTTTTTACTTTACAGATAGCTTAATGTTACTGGACATTAAACATTTGAGTAGGGCAAACATAGGTGTAGAAGCCAGAGGTTTCCCTAAGAGGAGAGATGTGAGGAAGCCATTCCTGTGAATGAAAAGGGGGAAATGGGAATGGACAATTGACAAATGGCACTTCATAAAACCAAAAAAGCTTCTGTACTGAAAAGAAACAACTGAGTGAGGAGGGCGCTCAGAGAGTAGAAGATACTCTTTGTCTGCTACGCAGCCAACAGAAGATTAAGATTCAGAATTTATAAAGAACCCAAAAACATTAAAGAGAACATGTAGTGATCAGAACAAATGGCTCTCAAAAGAAGAAATAATGGCTAAGAAATGTCTTTAAAAGTATTCAACATCCTTAGCAACTCAGGAAATGTAAATAAAAATTGCAATAACATCCATATTACCACAGTCAGAATGACCAAGATCAAGGCCACAACTGGTAACAAATGCTGGTGATGGTACATGGAAAGGGGAACCCTTATTCACTTTAGTAGAGTTGCTAACTAGTACATCTAAAGGACTGAACATCATTCCAAAGAGAAAGAATGCTCTAGCACAATGCAAGGAAATAAAAACAACCTCAGCAGTTATAAATTTATTTCTGAAAACATTTGTTAAATGTCTTTCTCCCATTCAAATATGGTCACACCAGGTGGAATAAATTCATGCACCTAAGTAAAATATATATATATATATATATACATATATATATATATATACTTATTAGTAAAAAAAAATAAACAACCTGTAGAAAAGCAATCATATAGGGCATGCTACTGTCCTGCAGAAACCACTAATCTCAGAGAAAAACTGTGTGGAAACAGTCTGCCCCACAACACCAGGACTACAAATTCTATCTCAATTTAGTTCCTTCTGTTGATACACAAAACTCTTTGATCACTCCCCCCTGTGGGGCGGCCAGGCCAGGCCACAGAGGAAAAGGGTCCAGGCAGTCCTAATGAGACTTGATAGGCTGGGGTCTGATGGTAGGGGAGGAAGAATCCTC
>NW_026590546.1:0-2700 GCF_907164565.1 Psammomys obesus
CCAATTGGTTACTGAGCTACCACAGGCCATATCTGAGCAGAGGTTCTAGGTTATATCCATACATGGTCCTTGGTTGAATGTCAGTCTCAGAAAAGACCCTGTGCCCAGATATATTTGGTCCTTGTGAAGCTCCTATCCTTTCCCCATCATACTAAATCCCCTTCTTTCATATGATTCCCTGTACTCATCCAAAGGTTTGGTCATGAGTCTTTGTATCTGCTTTGAAAACACTGCTAGTTAGAGACTTTCATATGCGCTCAGTAGACTCCTGTCATACATTCAATGCACATCCCATCTGTCTATCTAAACAAGGATTGATCATCTTACCCCATGTCCGCTCTCTTGATTATCTTTTTTAGGTGTATAGATTTCATTATGTTTATCATATTTTATAGCTCTATATAAGTGAGTATATACCGTGTTTGTCTTTCTCCTTCTGGGATACTTCATTCAGAATGATCTTTTCTAGATCCCACCATTTGCCTGCAAATTTCATGATTTCCTCCTTTTTGATTGCTGAGTAGTATTCCATTGTGTAAAAATACCACAATTTCTGTATCCATTCCTCCGTTGATGGACATCTGGGTTGTTTCCAGGTTCTGGCTATTACAAATAGAGCTGCTATAAACATGGTTGAGCAAGTATCCCTTTTGTGTACTTGAGCAAAGTTTGAGTCTCATTTATTGATTGTTGATTTTAAAGCATGTGCTGTTGGTGTTCTGTTCAGGAAGTTGTCTCCTGAACCAATGAGTTCAAGGCTCTTCCCCACTTTTTCTCCTAACAGGCTTAGTGTATCTGGTTTTATATTGAGGTCTTTGATCCACTTGGACTTTAGCTTTGGGCAGGGTGATAAGTATGGATTTATTTGCATTTTTCTACATATAGACATCCAGTTAGACCAGAACTATTTGTTGAAGATGCTTTCTTTTTTTCTATTGTACAGTTTTGGCATCTTTGTCAAAAATCAGGTGTCCGTAAGTGTGTGGGTTTATTTCTGGGTCTTCTATTCTATTCCATTGATTCACCATTCTGTTTCTATATCAGTACCAGAAAGTTTTTATTAGTGTTGCTCTATATACAGTTTGAGATCATGAATGGAGATACCTCCAGAAGATCTTTCATTGTAGAGTATTCTTTTAGCATTTCTGGGTTTCTTGTTATTCCATATAAAGTTGAGAACTTTTCTTTCATCATTTGCAAAGAATCATGTTGGTAATTTGATGGGAATTGCCTTTAATCTAGATTGCTTTTGGTAAGAAGGCCATTTTTAATATGTTAAGCCTGCCAAGCCATGAACATGGGAGATCTTCCCATCTTCTCATATCTCCTTCTAATTCTTTCTTCAGAGACAGGGCATTTTTTTCATACAAGTCCTTGACTTGCTTGGTTAGGGTCACCTCAAGGTACTTTATGCCCTTTTAGGCTATTGTGAAGGATGTTGTTTCCCTAATTTCTTTCTCAGCCCTTTTGTATTTTGCATACAAGGTGGCTACTGATTTTTTGAGGTAATTTTGTATCCAGCCACTTGGGTGAAGGTGTTTATCAGCTGTAGAAATTCCCTGGTAGAATTCTTGGGGTCACTCTGGCATACTATCATATCATCTGCAAATAGTGATACTTTGACTTCTTCCTTTCCAATTTGTATCCCCTTGATCTCCTTCAATTTTTCTTATTGCTCTAGCAAGGACTTCCAGAACTATGTTGAGGAGATATGGAGAGAGTGGACAGCCTTGCCTTGTTCCTGATTTCAGTGGGATTGCTTTAAGTTTCTCTCCGTTTAGTTTGATGTTGGCTATAGGCTTGCTGTATATCACCTTTACTATGTTTAGATATGTGCCTCATATCCCTTATCTCTCTAATACTTTAAACATGAATGGATATTGGATTTTGTTGAATGCTTTTTCAGCATTTAAGGAGATTATCGTGTGTGTTTTTTTTTTTTCAGTTTGTTAGTATGGTGGATCTTATTGATGGATTTCCATATATTGGACCACCCCTGCATACCTGGGATAAAGCCTACTTGGTCGTAATGGATGACATCTTTGATGTGTTCTTGTATTCGGTTTGCAAGTGTTCTGTCATGTATTTTTATATCAATGTTCATAAGGGAGATTGGCCTGAAATTCTCTTTCTTTGTTGGGTCTTTGTGGGGTTTAGGTACCAAAGTGAATGTGCTTCAAAGAATGAGTTTGTTAGTGTTCATTTTGTTTCTTTTTAGTGGAATAGTTTGAAGAGAATTGGAGCTACCACTTCTTTGAAGGTCTGGTTGAATTCTGTGCTGAAACACTAAACAAGTTGAAAAGCAACAAATTAAGTAGTCCAATTAAAATATATGGAACAGAGCTAAACAGAGAATTCTCGATAGAGGAATGTTGAATGGCAGAGAAACACTTAAAGAAATGCTCAACATTATTAGCCATCAGGGAAATGCACTCAAAATGACCCTGAGATTTCACCTTACACCCATCAGAATGGGCAAGACCAAAAACTCAAGTGACAACACATTCTGGAGAGACTGTGTACAAAGGGGAAGCTTCCTCCACTGCTGGTGGGAATGCAAACTTGTACAACCACTCTGGAAAACAATCTGGTGGTTTCTCAGACAACTAGGAATAGTGCTTCCTCAAGATCCAGCTATACCACTCCTAGACATATATCCAAAAGAGGCTCAAGTACACAATAAGGACATTTGCTCAACCA
>NW_026590547.1:0-5278 GCF_907164565.1 Psammomys obesus
TCTTTGCCTGGTTCATCCTCCACGGTTGCACCTTCTACCTCTTCCTGTTTTATTCTTTGGAAGCCAGTCACCATGCCTGCCCACCACCATAAATGGAAGACCCAAGCTTTCCAGCTTCATGCCCCTGAGAGGAATCACCTATGCACAACAATGAAATTCTTCCTCAGGAAGATTTCCTCTTCTCCCTCACTTACTGTGTGCGGTCATTCTGTCTGTCTGTGAGGAGTGACATGTTCATTCTGTACTGCCAGTTCAGCCTGCTGATGATGCTCACTCTCCAGCGCTGGCTCTTCCGGGGTCTCTCATCCTCACTCTCCAGTCCTTGGTTGCCCCTGTGTTTTCTGAGGGCACGTCCTTTGTGACCCGCGCAATCGTCTCGCCAGCAAGAACGCACACGGACACCAGGATCCTTCTGCAGCAAACGTTTATTGCGATGGAAAGAGGAAGACCCAGAGCCCCAAAAGGCAAGGCTTATATATGCCTCAGAGCGGTGTGTCTCTCTCTGATTGGTTGCTGGCTCATTCCCCCAAATGACGCCCTGGGCTGGGCCGTGACTAGGCGAGCACTCGCTTTTGGCACATGCGCATATCACTTGTTTACCAGGAGCAGAGGCGGATGTCAGCGCCATCTTGTAATGGCGGCTATACTTTCGGGTCTCTACATCTCCCCTTTTGTTTTAGAATGATGAAAACTGCTTCAGGCCTATTTAGCGCGGCACCAAATAGAACTCGAACTCAAGCCCGATTAAGCAAACTCCTTCTTGCGGAATGAGCGATCAAGAGCCTATAGTCCGAAAATATTCCCTTATCCTATCAGGTGCAATGGAAACAAGTCCTCTGGGTGCAAGGGCTAAGGGAAAAAAGGAGTTGACACCCGTTCCTGTGCAATGGAGTATAGCTCCCAGGAGTGCAAGGGCTGTCAACCTCCTATTCAGGTACCGCAGCCATTTAGGCAAGGGCTGACCAGACTTAGACCTCTCATCGACCCAGTGCAATGGGCTGAACCCCTGGGGTGCATCGACTGAGGGTCTCAGTCTTTAGTTACTTTCTTAACATAGATAGCCAAATTTCAGGAGAAGATCCTTGTTCTATAGCCACAAGCGCTTGAGCAATAACGACCTTGTCACGTTCTTGTTGAGCTCTGAGCTTCCAGACCAACCAAAAAGTGAACACCAGCTCACAGCATAGCACCATGCCAAACAATGCCACCCCCACCCATTCCTTAAAGAAAGAGAAAGCTGAAGAGATCCAGGAAGAGAGTCCCTCCGTCAACGACAAGTCCACCTGTGTTGAATTTATTGTCACTACTGCTGCCCTCAGCGCCTCAAGCGTTTCTTCAAATCCTTCTGACCAATTTCCTTCGAGATAGAGAGACAACCTCTTGGACAAATTAGCTGCTTGGATAAAATTCTCATATGGTATGCTAGTAATGCAAAGCACTCCCATTTTTCTTTCACATCCCAATTGAGCCATTTGAAATAGGATGTCTAGTCTTTCTTCCACTAGATCCAAATGCTGATTAAGAATCATCAGACCACCCTTCAATTGGGCGCTGGCAGATGAATGTAAACTCATGGCATCCGCCACGGTGGCTGACAGCTGGTTTAGAGTTGTGCTCCTCTGGACCGTATTTGCCATGGCTAACCCGGCCGCGGTGGCTGCACCCGCACTGACAAAGATGGCCGTCACAATGGCTGCAGTTATACCAAAATCTCTCTTTTGCCTGAATAATGATAATGTGGAAGGGGTCTCCACAGGAACAGGAATCCACTGTGGGACCCTAGCAACCATGGCACGAGTTTCTTGCCTCGCATCCCAGCATTGCGACATCCAGCATGTTTCATTACTGCAATTATTGAAGGAGATATTGGAAAGTATAAACAAAAAGGGGGGTAAACATAAATAGGGCCAGGTGGATAATCTGTCTGATTTGTAATGGTTTTATTTCATCCGATAATTTGTTCAGTTTCATTAACCATTTCCTTTGTCTCACCAGGTGCTCCCAATTCAGTGCCAACTTTGGTACCTGTAATGATTGATTTCCCTACTGTACCACCACGGATGAACCCCAGGGGGTTAAGGTCCATGCAGCTGCCATTCACCCCACAGAGCATCCATTTATGAAAGGGGTCCATCCTACGATCTTGTATAAAAAGTCCTTGTTTCATAACCCATCCTTTTGTTGGGTCCACCATCATGTTAGGGGAGAAAGAAAAGGTTTTATTTTTATCAGCCCAACGAGTAATACGTGACTGACACTCAGACCATGATGGGATGACCTCCTCATCCTCCCAACGACAAAAGGGGGCCATTCTAGGTTGTGGAGGTCGGTCCCTGTCTGAAAAATTGGGTTTCAAAAAGGTACCATTCATCCAAGTAACCTTTTGCCAAAAGGTATAATAAACATCAGTGATGTTGTCATTATTGGTTCTTGCTTTTTGGGTTATATTCACCCAACCTCTGTCCACATGATCAAATGATCCCAGGGCTCTATTAGTAAGCTGAATACATCCTCCCTCTTCAGAGTCCTCAAGCTGAAAGCAGAGGGAGCCTACTTCTGGAAAAACATGACTTTCCCCCAACGGTGCTTTAGTCTCATCATAAGGTAGGTAGGGTAAGCCCAAGGTCTTATTGGATGTAAAGAACTTGGGGAAGACTAGTGAATTATGTCTAACTGGCATAGATTTTGGATAGGCAGATAATATGGCCCAACGTTGTTCCCCCAAAATACTAGGAACCCAAACTAGGAGGATCCAGACAGGAGCTGAAAGCATTTGCAGATGCATCCTTTGGAGGATCATCTTCAAATATCACGAGTGTTCGTGTCAGTCGTTCTGGTAGCCAAAATGGGTTGTCTTCTTCCTGCGGAAAAACACAAACAGCTCCCCTGGATCTTATTAAAATGGGATCCGGGCCTTTCCATTGACCAGTCAAGACATCTTTCCACTTGACCATCTCCTTTGGCCTGTCAGGCTCTGAACAATGACGGTCAGCCACCATATGGCCCTGACTGTCCAAATTTAAAAAATTAAGGGTAAAAAGTGCTATAGAGATAGTTACTCGTGGCACTGAGGGTAGAGCCTCCTCGACTCCCCCTTTTTGTTTTATCAGATAGGACTTAAGAGTGTGATGAGCCCGTTCTATAATGCCTTGTCCTTGAGGGTTATATGGGAGACCCGTCAGGTGGGTCACCCCCATATGGCGACAGAATTGTCCAAACTTTTGGGAAGTGTAAGCCGGTCCTTTGTCAGTTTTAAGAATTTTGGGCTTTCCCCAGGCACTCCATGCCTCGAGGCAATGCTGAATAACATGGGCCACCTTTTCTCCGGCTAATGGGGAAGCAAATATAATTCCAGAATAAGTATCAATGGAAACATGTAAATATTGCAATTTGCCAAAGGATGGGATGTGAGTAACATCCATCTGCCAAATCTGTAATGGGCGGATTCCTCTAGGGTTAATTCCAACATGAGGCACAGGTAAAAATTGACAACAATTTTGACATTGAGTTACTATATCTCTAGCCTCTTTTCTAGTTATGTCAAACCGACGACGTAATGTCTCAGCTGTCACATGAAACCTTTTATGAAAGTCCTTAGCCAAGTCCAATTTTGGTGAAAGGGCAAGTGTAATTTACTTCGTGGCTCGATCTGCCAGGTCATTTCCATGGGACATGGGTCCCAGTAGGCCTGAGTGAGCCCTAATATGTGTAATAAAAACAGGGAATCTCCTATTAATCAAAGTAAACTGAATCTTTTGAAAGATTTTTGCAAGCTTGCTAGATGCTTTAATCAACCTGGCAGCCTCTAAAATTTTAGTTGCATTTACCACATAACAGGAATCCGAAACAATATTTAAGGGACCTGAAAAAATTTTCAGGACCTCTAGCACCACTAAACATTCCACAATTTGAGGTGAGGTTTTATGATATTGTTTAGATACAACCTTGTCATTAACCACATAGGCCCCCACTCCTGTTTTTGACCCATCCGTATAGATTACTGTTCCGTCCAGAAGCGGTTCCTGGGATGTAATGCGCGGGAACACAACTGCTTGAGTCAAAGCAAATTGTAGGATGGGATGTTTGGGATAGTGGTTATCTATCAAACCGCCAAAGGAGGTGACCAGTACCGCCCAAATATCAGAGGTAGCAGTTAGTATCTGGACTTGATGGGCAGTATAAGGCACTATTAAAACCTTGGGTTCCTTCCCAAAATGGGTGGTGGCTGCTTTTAACCCACGAAGGGCAAGTTGAGCAACTGTATCTGGATACCATTCAATAATTTTTGCAGGAGAAGCATTGGGATGAACCCATAACAAGGGCCCATCTTGCCACAGCACAGCAGTTGGTAAATGTTTAGTTTTAAAAACACACAAGTCAAAGGCTTTGGTTTCATCTATGCATTTTAGCTGGGCATCTTGTAAGGCATTTTCTACCACTTGTAGGGCGTGGCTTGCAGCCAGTGTTAAGGCTCTAGGCGAGGAAATATGAGCATCCCCTTCCAAAATATCAAACAAAGGTTTTAATTCAGCAGAGGGAATTTTTAGAAATGGTCTCAACCAATTTATATCACCCAATAATTTTTGAAAATCATTCAAAGTATGTAAATGGTCTCTGCGAATCTCTAATTTTTGAGGAACTATTTTTTCTGGGCAAATAACTGTCCCTAGAAAGGAACCTATTTCTGAAACTTGAACCTTCTCAGTAGCAATATGCAGGCCCCATTGTCCCAGGGTTTTTAGCAATAAAGGGTATGAAGTCTGTAAAATAGCTAATTCCTTATGGCACATAAGGATGTCATCCATATAATGGATCAATAACAAGGAGGGAAATTGTTTCCTAACTGGTTCAAGGGCCATTTGTACATACAGCTGACACATGGTGAGGCTGTTGGCCATGCCTTGAGGTAAAACTTTCCACTGATATCTTTTGTCTGGTTCGAGGTGATTAACAGTAGGTAAGGTAAATGCAAATCTTTGCCTGTCTTGTGGGCATAAGGGAATGGAGAAAAAACAATCCTTAATATCTATAATTATAATCCTCCATTGTTTAGGCCTCGTTGCATGGAGCCAAATAGCCGCATCTGCGCATTAATGGCCCTCAGATCATGGAGAAGTCTCCATTTTCCTGATTTCTTTTTTATAACAAAAATAGGCGTATTCCAGGGAGAGGTGGAGGGCTCCAAATGACCAAGCTGTACTTGTTCTTTAATCAGCCTTGTAGCAGCTTCTAACTTTTCAGAGGAAAGGGGCCATTGAGGAACCCATATGGCCTCCTC
>NW_026590547.1:5288-8260 GCF_907164565.1 Psammomys obesus
AGCGACCTAGAATAAGGCCGACACTTCCCTCAGGCAGGGGGCCTTTAAAATCAACCGGGACAGGTTGCACGCCCACATGTGGCATTAGTAAGAATTGGAAGGTGGAACGGAGGTCCAATCCTGCGGAGCCTCTTATAGCTCTGCGGCTAGAGGTGTCCTCCTGTTGCCTACTTGTGTCCCATATCTTTTGGGGCCCTGAGACCTGGGGCCCTGAAACCCGTTTTTTGGAATACTTTCATCCCTTTCCTCTGAAGGGGTGTCATGTTGAATAAGCTTTCCGTGAATATCTCTAACTGAGCGACACTCATTGGCCCAGTGATAACCCTTCCTACACTTGGTACAGAGCCCTGGAGTTTTCTTTTGTGCAGGAGCACGGCATTCTCATGTTAAATGACCCGGTTTGCCACAGTTATAACAAACTTTACGGCCGCCAGGACTCGGGCGGTTTTTGCTTTGTAAGATAGCTGCTGCAAGGCCGGCATTAGTAAGCGGGCCTCCAAGTCCTTGGAAAATCTTTATCCAGTCTGTCAGCCCTTTACATCTTCTAGGGGTAATGACTGCCTTACATTCTGGTGAGGCATTTTCATACACCAGTTGTTTTATCATTGGTTTAACTCGTTCTGGGTCTCCAAATATCCTGCCTGCTGCTTCTGTCATCCTAACCACAAAGTCTGAGAATGATTCCTGGGGGCCTTGTATTATTTTTGTTAGATGTACCCCGGCCTCGCCCCTTTTTGAGAGGGCTTTCCATGCTTTAATAGCGGCAGCGGAGATCTGGCCATATCTCCCCAATTGTAGTTTGTGTGATTATTGACAAACTGTCCTTGCCCTGTTAACAAATCAAAAGTCCACTGCCGTTGATTATCTTCTGCATTGGCGTTGGCCCTTGCCTGTATTTGAGAAGCATCATGCCATAAGGCTTTCCATTCCATGTATTGTCCCATATTAGGAAGAGCAGCTTTTACTGTATTTTGCCAATCATTCGGAGTCATCACCATATTGGCGAGTCTCTCAAGCTGCATGACTGTAAAATTAGCATCTACTCCATATTTATTAACTGATTCAGCAAGTTCCTTAATAAGGAGATATTCTACCGGTGCATGGACGTGGCCTCCATCCGCAGCCTCAAACACCGGGAAGGCTTGTAAGAATTTTCTTCTGTCTCCCTTTGAAAGGAAGGAATCTGAACAGTACTTGTCTGCATAAGGCGGAGGGGCACTGGGGATGACAGGGGCGGCAGGCTGAGAAGCCTCGCGGTTCCTATCTCCCGTCTTCTTTTGCTTTCGATTTTTCGGTAGCGGCCGCTCATCAGGATAGTATCTCTCTTCCTCGTAGCGAGCCGCTTCCTGATCTAAATCTTCCTCCTCAGAGAGGCTTAGTTCCTCCGATTCAGAGCTATCAATTCCTAAAGCCTCCAGTTCTTTTATCGGATAAAGAGGCTTCTTTTTCGGGGCCTTTTCTCCCCCCTCATGCTTCTCTCCCAGGGCGTCCTTTCCCTTCTCTTTCACTTCTGTGGGACCAAGCGTCCACAGAAGGGGCTCTTTTCTTAGGCATGCCTTTTCTTTTTTCTTTATGAGTTCCTAACCTTTTATCCCGCTCTGTTTCTGACATGCTGTCTTGCAGCTCCTCTAACACTCCCTGGCCTGCCGCTACAGTTGAGCAGCATTTCTCGTCCTGCAGGCATGACCTCACTAGCTTCCACAATGGTCTGGTTCCAGGCTTTAATTTCCTGCCTTGTTGTTCTCTCAGCAAGTCACCCTCCAACTTGTCCCAGGAGGTGAGCGTCAGCGACCCCGAGCACACATACCAGGGCACCACCCGATCAATCTCCTTCACAAGCCCCTCCAACGTTTTTGTAGAAACCTTTAACTCATGCTGCCTCAAGAGCGACTGAAGCACCTTGATCACCGAATGTGAAGCTCCCATGTTGCTCTCTTATCTACGAGAGAAGCTGACACACAGAGAGGGGCATCACGGCTTATCTACGTCCGTCTGACTGTGCCCAATGGCGATGAGCCTTTTAGCAAGAATATTTGTGGAAGCAAAATGAAACCAAAAGAAAGAGAATGAGCGCTACTATCACAATAGGGAAAGCTACAAGAGCTCCTGCCAATTGGGGAGAGAGATGAGACAAATCAAGACCAAACATGCCTCTCAGAACTTACCTTAGTCCTGCAGTTCTGAATCCTCCCCGTGATTGGGGGGTCTCCTCGGCGCCGGCGATGGTGGGCTTCCCGGGTTTTGGCACCAACTGTGCCCCGCGCAATCGTCTCGCCAGCAAGAACGCACACGGACACCAGGATCCTTCTGCAGCAAACGTTTATTGCGATGGAAAGAGGAAGACACCGAGCCCCAAAAGGCAAGGCTTATATATGCCTCAGAGCGGTGTGTCTCTCTCTGATTGGTTGCTGGCTCATCCCCCCCAAATGACGCCCTGGGCTGGGCCGTGACTAGGTGCGCACTCGCTTTTGGCACATGCGCATATCACTTGTTTACCAGGAGCAAAGGCGGATGTCAGCGCCATCTTGTAATGGCGGCTATACTTTCGGCTCTCTACATTCCTTCCTGGTAAAAGACAGCCAGGTTCCTTTGTATCTCTTTTCAGTTCCCTGAATCAGAGAGTTCTGCAAAGATTTAGGCTCCTTATACCAGCATTTAAATTTTCTTTGAGTGTGATGAGTGTGGCATACTTACACATTTGTGTGGGTTAATAATCATGTGTGTATGTATGTACATGTGCAAGTGTGTATATGTGGAGGCCAGAAATGAATGTTAACTGTCTTCCTCGGTCATCACCCACCTTATTTATACATTTCATTTCTCTCTCTCTCTCTCTCTCTCTCTCTCTCTCTCTCTGTGTGTGTGTGTGTGTGTGTGTGTGTGTGTGTGCGTGTAAGAACATGTATGTGGAGGTAAAAGGTTAAGCTCAGGTGTCAGATCTTACATTTCACTCTCTGTGGGACAGGATCTTT
>NW_026590548.1:0-4517 GCF_907164565.1 Psammomys obesus
CAGGCAGCCCAGGTGATCTGCAGGCTCACCCAAGCCTGAGAACCAATGAGAGAGCAAACATTAAAACTGTCACTCAATTCCCTCTGGTCACAGACAGTTTCTCCATCTTGAGGAACTGGTTTTCACTGCTCTGATAATGTGATTCACGTGACTAACCACTTGATCTCCCTGCTGAATGCATCAGCTATAACCTCATGTCTACTTTATTGAGATCAGCATAGTCAATTGTAATGTAATTTTCTCTTTCTGAGGATGGGCCTCAAAAGGCCAAGCAACAGGCCAAGGGGTCACAGTTACTGAGTTGCAAAGCTGGGATTTGATCACTGGTTTAATTCCATGACAGGGAAAACCTAAAGGAGGATTTCAGAGAGTCATATATTTTCGTAGGAGAAGCAATAGCCAAAATAGTGTTTAAAACTGCTATTAAACATTTTCACAAAAGCCTGGTATGGTGGCATATCCGTATATTGCCAGCAACTAGGAAGATGGCCTAGATCACATAAGACTTTATTTAAAAAAGAGAGAGAAAGTAAGAAAGGAAGTAAAAAAGAAGGAAGGACAGAAAAAAAGAAAGAAAGAAGGACAGGAAGGAAGCTTCCTCTCAAAGGAAGGAAGGAAGGAAGAAGAGAGGGAAGGAGGAAAGGAGGAAAAGGATAAGAGAGACCAAAAGATCTGTGATTGGCAGTGTGCACCTTGAATTCCAGCACTTAGAAAGAAAATGAGCTCAGCCTGATCTCCACGGCAAAATAATAAATCCACAAAACTTGAAGAAAAGCCTCTCCTAAGCAGATGCTGTGAGGTAGCTGTCTGTCTAGAGGAAGACTGCCTCAGAGACAACTAGGCCACAGAGGAACAGCAACACAGGTGGGTCAGAATTAGACCAGGATTCCCTGCAAGCAAAAGAGATTCACATCCCATGGGAAGGTAACACAGAGCACCACCATCTAGGAAGAAAGAGAACAGCTGCACACAGCAGGAAGTACAAATGTCCCTCCAGAAGCTACTGGAGCTCACTGCGACAGGTGATGGAGCACCCCTCTATATGCTCGGGAAAGGGAGGATCAGGGTGAAGAGGAGACGGGGAGACGGAAGTAATAAAAAAGAGAAGTAGGAGGAGGAAGAGAAATAGCTGGTGTGCAATTAAATTGATCAAAGAGACCACTAGAAGGGCAAAGTGCAGCAGGAAAGCCAGAACATTAGGCAGATGGAGGCAGAGCAGAGGGGGTTAGAGCCTTCCTCAAAGCAAGGCCCAGGAAGGCCCTGAGTGGCATCAGGACCTCCTCTCACAGCTGTGCTTCGCAACCCTGGCCGTCCTCACAACAGAGAAAGAGAAGGTGATTTTTTTTAATGGAAAGTAAAATTTTATCTTAAAAAAGAATGTTAAACTATACGTATTTGCTGTACTTTATGTGTTTGGGTGTTTGCCTAAATGTATGTCTGAGCACCACATGTGTTCCTGTGCACTTGGAGGTGACAAGTATGAATTAGATTCCCTGGAACTGTGGAGCAGATGCTGTGAGCCTCCATGCACGTGCTGGGATTGAACCTGAGTCCTCTGGAAGAGCAGCCAGTGCTCTGAACTGCTCACCCATCTCTCCAGCCCTAGTCAGAATTTTGTTTAAAAAGTGTTATTTTAAAAATATTAATCCTTGTTGACAGAAAGAATAGGACTGAAATATATTGTGTGACATTCTTTTTTATTTTATTTTTCTTTATTAATTACACTTTATTCACTTTGTATTCCCCCCCCCCCAGTTTCCTCCCTCCTTAGGTCACAATCCCTCCCTTCCTCCACCCTCTGCATGCATGCCCCTCCCCAAGTCCACTGATAGGGGAGATCCTCTTTTCCTTCCTTCTGATCCTAGTCAATTAGGTCTCATCAGGAGTGGCTGCAGTGTCTTCTGTGGCATGGTAAGGCTGCTTCCCCCTCAGGGAGAGGTAATTAAAGAACAGGCCAATGAGATCATGTCAGAGAGTTAGTCCCTGTTCCTACTACAATGGAACCCACTTGGATACTGAACTGCCATGGGCTACATCTGTGCAGGGGTCTTAGGTTATCTCCATGCATAGTCCTTGGTTGGAATAGCAGTCTCAGGAAAGACCCCTGTGCTCAGAGTTTTTGGTTCTGCTGCTCTCCTTCGGAGTTCCTGTCCTCTCCAGATCTTACTCTTTCCCACTTCTTTCCTAAGATTCCCTGAATTCTTAAAAAACCAGATAAAGCTATAAAAAACCCTCACCGTGAAGGGCCTTCATTAGGCCCAGGATTGATTTACTACTTGGAAAAATGAGAAATCGCATGTCACAGCCCACATTACAAAATGGGAGCTGAGCAGAGAAACCACACAGAATGACATGTCTGCTTGGGAAGTAAATAAACAAGAACAGAAGTTACCAGCTCACACAGAAGCTAGATGGTAGAGACAAGATGAGGAGCAGAATAAGGGCTTAATAGACAGACGACTGTTCTCCCTGACAGACTATCAATAAATAGCAAAATAAGAAATTGTAATTTTATATCATAGAATCCAGCAATCACCAGCATGATTAGATGGCCAAGATTCATATAGGCAAGTGGGATGGCTCAGTGGGTAAAGATGCTTGCCGCCAACTGTGGAGACCGGAGTTCAGTCAGCAGAACCCACTCAGTGGAAGGAGAAACCAACTCCCTAAGCTGTCCTCTGACCTGTACATGCGTGCTAAACACATGTGGACAGAAACACGTGCACACACACACACACACACACACACACACACACACACACACACACAATCAATCAATGTGAAAACTATTTACAAAATATTCCTACCTCAAATTTTTAAAAATATTCCTATGCACTGCCAGCTGTGTTGGAGGCCAAGGGGAACACAGCATGTCAGGGCCTGAGTCTGCTCCCAGAACACCGGGGTAAATCACACTTAGCATGACCCCATGCACTAAGACTAGCAATGGCACGAGAAGCAGCAGAGAGAAGCGCTCCACACTGGAAACTGACAGAACTACATGGTAGAGTATCCTGAAGCAGACATGAAGGGGACAGACAGGAAGTGGGGACCCCTGACAGGGAGGTGACAGGCCCCCCTTGCTGACCTCCTCACTGGGAAGGTCCACTGGGAGCCTCTTGGTTCCTGGAGCTACAGGCAGGACTATTTAGGGAGATGGACCTTGATGTCAGAACAGAGAACATGGGGCGGGAAGGAAACACAGCACAGCAAAGGCCAACAGCGGGAGCCTAGGCTTATGCAGTTCTTGGAGTTATTCAGTCATTCTGTAACTGTTACTGATTTTTAAAATATATAAAACCCAATGGTTACATTTTTTCTCTAGAAATACCTCAGCTGCTGCCTTCTTTCTTAAGGGAAGGAAATGCTGCTTCCCTTCCTTCATTCTTCTCAGGGTTCAGGAGCCACACCTCAGAAACCATTCCCTCAGCACCACATCCAGGGCTAATCCCTGAGCTAATGCTGTTTATTGTCTAGGAAGCCCATGCGCATCCTGCCTTCTCCCAGCTGAGGCACCCCCTCATCTCAGCCTGCTGCCCTCATCTTCTCATCCCCAGGGTGCCCTGAGCACCTCCAACATGACTGCTCTTCTCTACAGCTAACCGGCCTGCATGCCCGGCCTCGAGGAAACCTTCTTACTCACAGTGGCCTGAGGGACCTAGGACTCTCCATCCAACCCAGTACATACACTTCAGTTGTGAACGTGGAGGGCTTGGAGGACCTCACATCGAAGAACTGTGAATGTAGCCATGACTGGAGACAGAGTCTTTAAAAGGTAATCACATTTAAATGCCACCACAAGTGTGTCCTAAGCTAAGTGATGTCATAAGAGATCGGGGCACAGACACATGCAGAGGGAGGAGGCATCGCCCGAGCTCAGTGGACGGGCCTCGACAGACACAGCCTGTGGATACTGTAATATCTGGCTTCCAGGATCCAGAACTGTAAGAAACATAAATTCTGTCAAGTCACCCAGGCTCTGGTGTCTGCAGCAGTGCTCCTGACACCTTCCTTCTCCTCAGGCCACCAGGCTCTAGTCCACCCTGTCCCTATAATGTTCCAAACACAGCAAAAACACTTTGACTCACAGCAAATGCAGTTTCCCTCCGGACACCTCTCTGTCAGAATCTCTCTGTCTCAGCCACAGGTCACTTGTCACATGCTTGAGGGTGTCAGGGACATGCTACTTAGCAGTATTCCACCTTCACCACCTGTCTCATTGTTCTTGAAGCTTTTTCTTTGTTAACTAAAGTTCCCATTAATAAACAAGGATGAATTCTGTAGCTTACTTCTGAGTCTCCTGAACCACACACACAAGTGACCAGGTATTAAGTAAATAGAAACATGATGTCCCTTTAGCTCTTACCTTCTCAGAACTGAGATGACATCAATCGCCGCTCTCCAGTCCAAGCCGGTGGTGGGTTCATCCAGGAACAAAATGGGATGGTCAGCGACCAGCTCCACTGCGATGCTGGTTCTCTTCCTGAGCTCCTTAGATCTAGGCTGAAGCAACATTG
>NW_026590549.1:0-3992 GCF_907164565.1 Psammomys obesus
CCCAGCTCCCTCTGTAACCTGTGGCCCCACCCCCACAATGTGTTGGTATGGACACTCGAACCTCTGTCAGCTCCCAGCACTAACTCGCTCACTCACCTTGTACAAGCTGTATGGCATGTTCTCTAAGTCCACCTGCAGCAGGTTGCCCAGCACAGGCCACGGCACAGGGCCTGGTGGGTAGTGGGCAGTCCAGCACTGGCGCCGATGCATCAGGTCTACCAGCAATATGAAGATGACCGTGAAGATGGCCACAGGCCACAGGCCAGTCCCGCCCAGCAGCTCCATGGCTGCCCCACTGCTCCCCAGGCTTCCTAGAGAACAGTGGGCCACATTCACCACAGCCCCTTATAAAGGAGTGCCAGGCTTGCCCTTTGCCCCGCCTCCAGCCACATGTCTGTGTGGTGTTTGGCCAGGGGCAGGGAGGGGCCAGAGCTGTTCAGGTCCTCCCAAGGGCTGAGCATAATGGTTCTTCAGGCTGAGCACAGTAGAGGGATGTCTAGTGGACCCCGTGCGTGACCATGGTGTGCAGAAGAATCACCTGGCTGCCACCATGCAAACCTTTGGGGGCTTGAGGAAATCACCTCAGAGGGAGATCAGACCTCCCTGGACCTTCATGGAACATGTTGTCAGGACATGAGGTGGGACCTTCACTACGAGGCAATGGCTTCTGTGTGAGTGAGTGAGTGAGTGAGTGAGTGTGTGAGAGTGTGTGTGTGTGTGTGTGTGTGTGTGTGTGTGTGTGTGTGTGTGTGAAGCAGCAGGAGGATATCTTCTGCAGCTGAGAGAAAGAGGGTGCAGCAACTGTGAATGAAGGAGGGGTGGGGGGAAGTACTCTAGAAACTGTGTCATCTTCAGTACAGGTCTGGGGTCACTCAGGTGATCAGTAAAGCAAGACACACCACATGGGAATGTTTCAGCCCTAGTTTGAGAAAGCTGAGAAATGGTCTGAAATCGTAGGGAGACTAAGGAGGTGGCTCAGGTACTTGTATCTAGGTGGTCTCTGTCTTTTATTCACCCATTTTATTCTTGGTGGTTGAAGGTCTCCCCCAAAAGCCTTCTATATGGACACAGGTAGGGCAGGGGCCCATGGTTAGGGTGGGTATCCATGAGGAAAAGAGAAAAATAACACCCAAGGTTTCCTCAAACAGCACTTGTGGGCCGGGCCCTCCTGGTCACACTGCACAGGCCAACTTGTCACTCACTGGGGTCAGCAAAGGCTCTGACCCTGACCTCTCTGGAGATCCAGACCTCTGAAGCCCAGAGGCTCAGAAGTCCCAGTGGAATGGAGGCAGGCGCTGTCTGCTGCACCCTTCAGTGTGGCAAAGGGGCAGGGGGTGTATTGGAGTAGATGCCCTGAGAGCACAGCAAGGACTGGACACTGCTCGCCTCTCCACTGTCCATGCTACCCATCCTTAGTTGACCTCTATGTCACCGTGACCTGTGGGTGGCTCCATGCTTGTTGCTGGCCTGAAGCCCCAAGGATGCTCTCTGTTCCTGTCCAGGGCTCTTGCCATGCCCAACTCAATTACACACAATGGCACCCTAGGTGGGACACAGAAAGGCTCTTTCTCTAGCCCCAACTTTGCTAAACGGAGGCCTGTATGAGAGTCAGGACGCCAGCAAGGGTCACAATCAGGAGTGGGAGGAGGAGTCAACTGTGCTCAGGTCCCTGCTAGGCTCGGGCTGCTGGCTTCCTGCTGGTTTGCTCCAGGACCCTCCCAGGGTAACTGCAGGTGACTGGTTAAACCTGGTGTCAGAATGCAACAACACATTCTGCCTCTTTTCAGGTCTCCACCTGTCCCTGTGTCCAACATGACATTATGAAAGGGACCCAGTGGTGCTGACTGGGGTAAGGGTGGGGCAAGCCGACCAAGGCCCGATTTTCCTGCTTCAGGTAAGTGAGCCCCTGTGAGGTGAGTGCACGGACAGGGGAGGAATGTCACACACTCTATGCTGTGAAGGGTCTCTGGTCTGTCACCAGCTCTTGGGGGGTGACTTGGATGCTCTGGTAAACATGTCTGCAGGCACTGTTTGCTTCCTCCATCCTCAGTCCATGGCCTCTCAGCCAAGTGAACCATGTCAGCATCATGTGACTCCTGTGGGACTGGGGTCCTGTGTTCAAGGCAGGTGCACAGGTGTGCCATGTCTGCAACAGGAAGCTGGAACTGAGTCCCGGCCACCAGGGTCAGCAGGGGGCTCAGATTTGGATTCTGTGTGCACATGTCAACAGGTACCTTATCACTGTCCTCTGGACTCCATAGCAAGGGACAACCGGAACCTGGGCACAGCTCCCCTGGACTCTGTCCTGTGGGCCATTCCCCTTTGCTGGCTCCATTCTGCCTTGTCACTGATGTGAGATCAACACTGAGTCATGGAGCCATTGCTAGGCCCTCCTTCTTCCCTAGGCATGATGGGAAGTGCTAACACAGTGGGCTTGGGAAGTGATGTCACTCGCCCACTGGGATGACAGTCACTCTTGAGTGCTGCCTTGGGAAAACTCAGTTTGGGCAAAAGATGGTGGAGGTTGGTTAGGGTTGGTGAAGCTTTCATCCCCAGATGGTTACTGTGGTTCTCATGGTGTGAGGCCACAGTGAGACTGTGGTTAGTTCTCATAGGATGTGACCTATGGAATCACAAACCACAGAACCAACGCTTGAAATGGCGCTACTTGTTTTGGAAAGAAATGCAGAATTTGTAAACATTTTGATTTAAACTTCAAGGTCAACAGTAAGAAAATAGTCAATAGTCAGAAATGAAAGGAAAAGAGAATCAAAGTACAACAGCAGAACGTCAGTCAGGTCCCAGAGAGAAATTGACTTGGAAGAGCCAAGAGTCCCTTCTGAGAAAGGAGGGCCATGATCCCAACAGTCCACAGCCACTGAGCAGCTGTGCACGGGTGATCTGAGCTTCAACACTCCTCACGCTAGTCGGGGAGAACAAGCTGAGACTTGGACACACTTGACAGGTGGTGCAGAGAGGAGAGACCCCAGGAAAGCGTTCTAGGGGCTTTGGTAGTGTGACTTCCTGTTGTGTTGAAGAGGTGGATGCTGGGGTGTGTGATGGACCACACACGGCTGATGGACATGTGGAGCCTGAGAGAACTGCTCCTGCAGAGGGGCTGATGCAACCTGCTGCCCCTGCAACAAACCTACATCATACCACACACATGCCTACATCAAAACATGTGCTTACATAATACACACATGAACACACACATACACACTGAGTGTGGTGCACCAGAAAGTTCTGAGCGAACACTGAGTGTAAGGTGTAAGGTCTTGGGATCAATTCCCAACACACACACACAAAAGTAAGGCTGGTTAATATTAGTGATGTCTGACAAAAATAAAACCCAAAATATGTTCAGACAAATGCATGAATTTGCCTTGTATAGCAAGGAGTATGGCCAGGGCAGTAGAGTGGCCTCGGCATGTGGAATTCTATCCTGCACATTCCAGGACAAGTACTTGAGTCCCATCATGCTTGAGTGAGACCTTGCCCTGTCCCCCATCATACCCTAAGCCTGAGAAGCATACTTCTCTTCTGCCCAGTTACAGGCTTCTAGTTATTTTTATTAACCTACCTACTATATAGTAGGGAGCAACATTGCTTGGTATATGTGAAAATGTGCTCCTCTGTGTAGCAACCAGATGTTGGGGGCTAGTATTTAGCATTTCAATGCCAGGCACCAGACAAACCTCCAACACAACACAGTAGTCATTGATAGGTCTTTACCTTTGATATAGGGTCAATCACTAAACATCAGCACAACTACCTCTCTTCTGACCTCATCTCTACTCTTCCCTCTTTCCTCCCTTTCATCTCCTCCTCATTCCCTTCATCACCTCCTTGAGACTATCACCCATCCCATCATTTAGAGAAAAAAAAAAAGTCTCATTAAGCAGTCCAGGCTATAGACCATGCTGGCCTTGAATTGCAGTCTTCCTGCCTCATCCTTCCATGTGCTATGCTGACAGAGCTGTTCTTGGCTC
>NW_026590550.1:0-2607 GCF_907164565.1 Psammomys obesus
AACCTGAATGAACACACAGAATAAAGGCATCTTCTGAATTTGTGAGAGCAAGCATCATTCTTCACTCATTAGGTTTTGGAAAATTCATGGTTCCTTTCAGAGGATTTGAGTAAATTTGGGAAATGAAAACCAATTTCTCCCTAGTAATCTCTACAAGTCAGCTTTGGTACTTACTACCTGGGTGATCATAGTATCATTCAAGTAGGCTTGAAGGAAAAATAGCATGGAAAGTACACCAAAATGTAAAAATCCTGCCCATTCTTTCCTGTATTATGATCCCCCTAATTGTCATGCCATTCTTTCTGTTATGAACTTTTTATACTTAGTGAAATCAAGATAGTCTAAATTTTGCAGCAAAAACTAAGAGTCCTTCCCTGAGGTCACTGTCATCTGTGAAAGATTCTCTAGTCTTGTACATAATTTCCTCTAAGTTATTCAGTGATCATGGCAGACCCCTAAGCCTCCAAAATCTGTCAATTTCAGACAGCTTACGGGCACTCACTGTGTTGACAGGTAACTGAATCTGAAGGATGAAATGCTATTTGCACACTTGTGAAATACAGACAAGAATATCTATTTTATGGCTTAAAGAGAAGGCTCCTTGGATACAGTGTTTGCTCCACAAGAAGGAGATCCCGAGTTCCAATCCTAGAAACTCAGGTAAAAAGCTAGGCATGGACACTCATGCTTCTAACCCCAGTTATTGGGAAGAAGAGACAGGAGTCTCACTGTCTTTTTGTCCTCCATCCAAACTCCAGGATCACCAACAGCATCCCCAGAATGGATGAAAATAGAGAGCGTTAGGTCAAATATCTGATGTCTTTTGGTCTCTGCACACACACATAGGTCACACATGTACCAAATTAACACATACACTTTATACTTTATGTGCTTTGCATGAAGGCAGAGTGGGAAGAAGGCATGATTTTGTCCACTTTTCAATAAACCCCTTTGTGTGTCCTAGTAGAGTTCATCTTTTGTGTCTAGAGAAATCCAAGCCCACTTGAATATGAGGAAGAGTTTTTTGCCAATCACAATGTTTACATGGGAAAATCCTAGTTGTCTGACTGTTTGGGAGAGAGATGATCTGAATGTTATTTCACTTTCTTTGTCACAAATCATTGCCACACAAGTACCCTAAATATACAGTACAGGTTTTACTCACTCATTTTCCACATCTTGGATGGAGTCAGGCAGAGGCTGATTCTTGGTCTCAGGAAGAAGATGGGGAAGAAGGCCAGAGAGCATGGAGAGGACTCCATAGACGATCCAGGGCAATGAGGCATAGTATATTGTGAGCATCATAAAAAGAGGAGCCAGGGACGCCCCCAAGTTACCAGCAGTTCCAATGAATCCCAGTGCTGTTGCCCTTGGAGCATAAAACATAGTTGAGAAAAAAAACCCTAGAAAACTTGAACTTTTGGTATTGTGACACAGAACCTTGCATTAATCATGGGAGTAAAAGTGAAGTATATTTCAATTCAAAGTTGGTGATGTACTTTCCTTTGGAGATTTCTTTTTTCGTTTGATAGTATGTTTTGGCAAGGCACTTGTAACACTAGCTCAGAATGATAAAAACCACATTTTCTGTCATGTATAAATATTACATTTTGGTGTTTATATTAGTGAGTGTGTGTGTGTGCATTTGTGTGTGTGTATGAAAGAGAGAGAGAGAGAGAGAGAGAGAGAGAGAGAGAGAGAGAGGCAGCATGGGTATTTGTATGGAATCAGCAAAGTCAACATGAAAGAGGGAGGTAAAAATCCCCAAAGGAGAACATGATAGAGTTTTCTGTGGCCTAGGAGAGTGCTAGGTGACCAGATCTCCAGATTTTTAGGACCACTGAGCTGTGGCTATGGGTAACCATACCCAAGTTTCTGAAAGAGTATAGAATGCCATGTGCTCAGGCATCCAGCTAGTACAGGACCAGACAGCACAAGTTACATAGGCCTCCAGCTAATGTAAAGTCAGAGACCAGCAACCTGGTCTCTAGCATTGTGCCCCAAGCATTCAGTGTGTGGCCCGTGTGCCGAACATCCTCTGAGAGGTAAGAGCTTTGGTTCCAGTGATCTCTGAGGTCATTATGGGGCAAAGTTTTGATGTTTCCAGTGTTAAATATCACTCTAGGACCTGCAGTCTATAGTTCTGTAGTGTTAAAGGTTACTTTGAGCTGTTATACACAGCTTTCTGATAGTGGGCATACTTAACATGTTAAGTTTGGCATTTCTCCTTCAGCAAGTTCATAGACTCTAATATTCTAAGATTTTGATTACATCTGGTCACCTTGGTAGTTAGTATCCAGCCCCACCCTTGGTCCTTAGAACAGAGCCATGACAACTTCAGTAATTCATCTGTGAATATCATTTCATCAGTCCTTGTAGCTGAATGCCCCATAGACATTCCTTTAAGAAGAGTCAAATAGAATAGGATATCCAAATGGGCTCTGGGATATATCCAGAGCAGAAAATCCTCTGAATAGTACAGGAAGTAGACATCCGCATTCAAGCGGTACATAAACTCCCAACAGATATAATCAGAAAAGAAGTGCTGAAGTGACACATTACAGTCAGGATGCCAAAATGCAAAGTAAAGACAGAATCCTGAAAGCA
>NW_026590550.1:2617-4848 GCF_907164565.1 Psammomys obesus
GGGGAGGTCTTCCTCCCCTTCTATCAGGCCCTATCCTATCAGGTCTCATCAGGACCTGATGCATTGTCTTTCTCTGTGGTTTGGGATGGCTGCACACCCCACAGAAAATAGTGATCAAAGAGCCAGCCACTGAGTTCATGTCAAAGACAACTCCTGCTCCCCTTACTAGGGTACCCACTTGCAGGCTGAGTTTCCATGGGCTACATTTGAGCAAGGGGTCTCGGTTATCTCCACACATGGTCCTTAGTTGGATTATCATTCTTTTACAAAAACCCCTGGACCAAGATTTTTTGGCTCTTTTGGTTTCCTGTGTCCTCCATGTCTTTCTATCTCCCTCTTCTTTCATAAGATTTCCTGTACTCTGCCCAAAGTTTGGCTAAGAGTCTCAGCATCTTCTGATACCCTGCTGAGTCGGGCCTTTCAGAGGCCCTGTGTGGTAGGCGCCTGTCCTGTTCCCTGTCTTCTCCTGCTTTTGATTTCTATCCCATTTGCTTTCTGAGTGAAGATTGAGCAAATTCCCTAGGGTCCTCCTTCTTGTTCCCCTTCATTAGGAATATAGATTTTAGCATATTTATCCAATATTATAAGACTAACATCCACTTATAAGTTAAGTATATACCATTTGTGTCTTTCTGCTTCTGGGTTCCCTCACTCAAGATGATCTTTTCTAAGTTCCACCATTTGCCTGCAAATTTACAATTTCCTTGTTTTTAATTGCTGAGTAGTATTCCACTGTGTAAATGTACCACAATTTCTGTATCCATTCCTCACTTGAGGCACATCTGGGTTGTATTAAGATTCTGGCTATTGTGAGTAAAGCTGCTATAAACATGGTTGTGCAAATGTCCCTGTATACTTGTGTATATTTGAATATATGCCTAGGAGTGGTATGGCTGGACATTGAGGTAGCACTATGTCTAATTGTTTGAGAAAGCATCAGAGTGATTTCCAAAATTGTTATACAAGTTTACATTCCCACCAGCAATGGAAGAGGGTTCCCCTTTCTCCACATCCTCTCCAGCATGTGTTGTCACTTGAGTTTTTTATCTTAGTCAGTCTGATGGGGGCAAGGTGAAATCTCATGGTCATTTTTATTTGCATCTCCCTGATGACTAAGGACATAGATCATTTGTTTAATGAATCTCTGCCGTTGTATATTCCTCTAGAGAGAGTTCTCTGTTTAGCTCTGTACCCCATTTTTAATTGGATTACTTGTTTTGTTGCTTTTCAACTTTTTGAGTTCTTACTATCAGATATAGGTTTGGTGAAGATCCTTTCCCAGTCTGAAGGCTGTTGTTTTGTTCTGACGACAGTGTCCTTTTCTTTACATAACCTTTTCAGTTTCATGAAGTCCCATTTATTGATTATTAATCTTAGAGCCTGTGCTGTTTGTTTTCTGTTAAAGGAAGTGCTAGTGAGTTCAAGGCTCTTCCCTTCTTTTTCTTCTAACTGATTTAGTGTGTCTGGTTTTATGTTGAGGTCTTTGATCCACTTGGACTTTAGTTTTGTGCAGGATGATAAATATGGATCTATTTGCATTTTTCGACATGTATACATACAGTTAGACAAGTACCATTTATTAAAGGTCTTATCTTTTTCTGTTGTATGGTTCTAGCTTCTTTGTCAAAAATCAAGTATCTGTAGGTGTGTGGGTTTTTTTGTGGGTCTTCTATTCGATTCCATTGATCCTCCAGCCTGTATCTGTGCCAGGACCATGCAGTTCATGTTATTCGTGCTCTGTAGTACAGCTTGAGATCAGAGATGGAGATACCTTCAGAATCTTTTTTATTGATATCTGAACTTGTAATGAATGCGTAAAGCTAAAAGATATTTTAAAAGTGAGGTAACCCAGAACCAGAAAGACACACATGCTATACACTCACTCATAAGAGGTTATTAGTCATTCAATATAGGATAAACATACTAAAATCTATACTCCTCAAGAAGCTAAACAACAAGGAAGCCTCCAGGGAATATGCTCAATCCTCATTCAGAAGGGCAAATGCGGTAGAAATAAGAAACAGTAGAAGACCGGGAACAGGACAGGAGCCTACCACAGAGGGCCTCTGAAATAGTCTACTGATTGAGGTATCAAAGCAGAGAC
This sequence comes from Psammomys obesus, assembly GCF_907164565.1. Classification (NCBI taxonomy): domain Eukaryota; kingdom Metazoa; phylum Chordata; class Mammalia; order Rodentia; family Muridae; genus Psammomys; species Psammomys obesus. The sequence continues at coordinate 4,722 of NW_026590550.1, forward strand.
TGAGACTCATAGCCAACTTTGGGCAGAATGCATGGAATTTTATGAAAAGTGGGGAGACAGAAAGACCTGGAGGGGACAGGAGCTCCAAAAGTAGACCAGCAGAGGCAAAAAACTGAGCCCTGGGGGC
>NW_026590550.1:4858-5811 GCF_907164565.1 Psammomys obesus
AAATCAATCTGACACTTTCTCAGAAAATTAGGAATAGTGATACCCCAAGTTCCAGCTATACCACTCCTGTGCATATATCCAAAATGTGCTCAAGTACACAACAAGGACATTTGCTCAACCATGTTTGTAGCAGCTTTATTCCTAATAGCCAGAACCTGGAAACAACCCAGATGCCCCTCAACTGAGGAATGCATACAGAAGTTGTGGTACATCTACACAATGGAATGCTACTCAGCTATTAAAAACAGGAAATCATGAAGCTTGCAGGCAAATGGTGGGATCTACAAAAGATCACCCTGAGTGAGGTATCCCAGAACCAGAAATACACGGTATATACTCACTCATAAATGGATATTAGACCTATAATATAGGATAAACATAGTAAAGTCTATAGTCCTAAAGAAGCGAAACAAGAAGGAGCACCCTAGGGAAGAGGCTTAATCTTCATTCAGAAGGGCAAATAGGATAGACATCAGAAGTAGGAGAAGACAGGGAACATGATAGGAGCCTTCCATAGGAGGCTTCTGAAAGACTTTACCAATCAGGGTATCAAAGTAGCGGCTAAGACTCATAGCCAAACTTTGGACAGAATGCAGGGAGTCTCATAAAAGAATGGGCAAAAGGACCTAGAAGGAGCAGGAGCTCCACAGGAGACTAACAGAGCCGAAATATTTGGGCCCAGGGAGACCTGCAGACACTGATACTGCAACAGAGGACCATGCATGGAGATTACCTAGATGCCCTGCTCAGATGTAGCCCATAGGCAGCTTACTCTCCAAGTAGGTTCACTAGTAAGGGGAGCAGGCACTGTCCGTGACATGGACTCAGTGGCCATATCTTTGATCACCTTCCCCTGGGGAGGTGGCCTAGCTAGGCTGCAGAGAAAGAGGATCCAGACAATCCTGAAGAGACCTGATAGGCTAAGGTTAGATAGAAGAGGAGGATGACCTCCC
>NW_026590550.1:5821-6073 GCF_907164565.1 Psammomys obesus
AGCTGTTTCGAATAAATGTATCTTGCAAAATGCAAACTTCCAATAACTTTGGCCATAGTTGTCATCACCACAATTGGTTGCTGTTGATAACTATGCAGGTGTTTACATCAAGTCATGTACCTGATCACGGTGGGAAGAAGCTCATTTGAATGCAGATTAAAACTGTTCGAAGCCACAGTTGAAGCTGCTGCCACCAGTGTTATCAAAATCGATTTCAGGGTCTGCATTTCTGTGGGGAGGAAGATCAGGGAC
>NW_026590550.1:6083-6733 GCF_907164565.1 Psammomys obesus
CTTTGCTTTACAGAACCTTTTCAGTTTAATAAGGTCCCATTTATTGATTGTTGATCTTAGAGTCTGTGCTTTTTGTGTTTTGTTCAGGAAGATGTCTCCTGTGCCTGTGAGTTCTGGGCTCTTCTCCATTTTTTCTTCTAACTGATTTAGTGTGTCTGGTTTTATCACACCTAGCATCTGCTGATATCACTTCAGAAGTATAGAACTTGGTGAGTCTAAGAGGCATTCACTGACTTTCATCTTTCCTACTCAATATCTCATTATCCTTCACACAGTATGTCAGACTGTCATTGGGAAAATTACTGAGGAATGCGTACTCATTTGAATATTCAGCAGGAATGTGACATGAATAAGAAAGAGGCAGGGTGACAATGACCAGAGTATATTGTGTTTACCTGCATGAAATTGTCAAAAACAAAAGCTAATGATATGAAAACATAGTAAGTTGTAAAATATAAGTCATATTTCTCTTGGTTCTTGTATTTTCCGTGGCTCCAAATACTCCCATGAGATGTTTATAAATGTTCTATGTGCAATATGACTGTAGAGTATCATGGAAAGACAGAAGTTGTCAAGCTTAGGATTGGCTTGATTTGCTATAGTTTATCAAGACTAAAGAAGAAAGACTTTTAGGACTTTATTGCCCTTTT
>NW_026590551.1:0-169 GCF_907164565.1 Psammomys obesus
GGGTCACCACTGCTGTGTCCTACACAGGAGAAATAGACCCCAGAGGAGACTCCAGAGCCCCAAGGCCCTAACATTTTCCTAATTCATGAATTTTCTTAGTTAAAAAATGTGGACAATGTCTACTTCATAGTGTTCTAGAGAGGACTGTATAAAATAGATATTCTAAATT
>NW_026590551.1:179-3461 GCF_907164565.1 Psammomys obesus
AGTCCATGGTACTATTGGACATGAGTTGAAGCTCTAAAAGTCTTCTGAGATGGCCATGTTGTGAATGAAGCCGTGAAACGGGGAAATGCAGACACGAATGTGGTGAAAACCCGTGAGTGACACAATGGGAAAGGAGTGATGGGGGACAGCATGTGCCACTCAGTGCTGACCCGAGGGAAAGGACTTCCTCTGTCAGAGCTACAGGGAGTGGAGCAGGTGGGTTCCTGGGCTGTGCTAACTCCTCCAAGGATGCTCAGGCCTAGGGCCTTAGAGCAAGGACTACAAATGGCACCAGGTCAGCCATTCTCATATCACAAGTGAAAAAGAAGAAGAAAAGCAAGGATTTCCTTAAAGTCGCTTTCTGTGGTCAGGGTGGAACCGTACCAGACACTCAAGTCACATGGCAGTGGCAGCAGTCTGCTGGCTGTGGGGTCCAGAAGACACGGGGTGTGGACATACAACATGGGGCTCACCCTCATTCCCCAAGACCACTGATGATTATGGAGCCAGTGGAAGCCTGGGTGAGGGTCTCAGGCTCACTCGGTGACTCAGTGGACATTCACCAGCTGTCACTGTGTGGTGATGGTGATTTCACTCAGCACCACGTCAGGCTTTCTGCCTCACGCTTCATTGGTACCTAAAATGTCAACAAGTGCACAAGATTTTCCAGAGTTGTCCATCTTTGCTCAGATTTGCTAAATCTGGCAGACGAGAGTGCTGATTTCAACCAGGATTGAACCTTCAGTACACGTAAATGTCATACCCATCAGGACCTCAGGCTTTAGTATCTGGAATCCCATGAAAGTTTGTTAGTAATTCATTTCCTGTCTCTTAATCTCCTTCTCTTTCACAGATATCATGAGTATCCTCAGTGGGGGTGTGTGGGTAACATTCCAAATGTTTGGTGGCTCATGAATCCTGCTTCATCAAACAACCCTGTGGTCAGTGAACGTGGAGATAGATTAGACAGAACTGCAGAGGAAAGAGAAGTCTGAGCTCTAATTAGATGGAAAATGAAGCATGGAGGACACTGACCTTTAAAAAAAATTTTAAGGTTTACTTTATAACTTTATGTGTGTTGGTGTTCTGTGGGTGCGAGCTGCCTTGTAAGATGGGAACTGAACTCTGTCCTCGGGGAGGATGGCCAGTGCTCTTGGCCACTGAGCCACCTCTGCAGGCCCAACATTGAAATCTAACATCAAGTTCTGAAACCTGACCATGATGGATCTACAATGGCCTTACTAAAAGCAAGAGATTTGAGGGGGTGTTTTTTCATCAGCAGGTGCTTCCAAAAGCCTTTAAGCCACAAAGTGTAAAGAAACTAAAAATAACAAGCAAAGTCAATCATCATTGGTCCTCATGCCCATGCAGCTGACAGACCACCTTTCCTGTGACAGGGTGGCAGGAGTGGCACCAGCAGTTATTTTTACAAAGTTGTGTTGTGTAGCTATCATCATACAGATAAACATAGTACCCTTCTGAGAATTCTCATTGGAAGAATCAACTGGTTTCCAAAGCCCCCTTATCACCTAATTACAAAATATGTGAGATTTTAGGATTATATATATATGGAGAATACACAGGCATATATATATATATATATATATGAAGAATACACAGACATGTGTGTTTGTGTGTATGAGAGTACAATGTGGCATTAAGCACACACAATATGTTGTGGAATCTAAAGAATTCAAATGGACCGAGCAAGTCAAAGACTTGTATTAAAAAAAACTTCTTCTCTGAAGAAGGAAATAGAAGATACCAGAAGGTGGAAAGACCTCCCATGCTCATGTCTTGGCAGGATTAACATAGTAAAAATGGCCGTCTTACCAAAAGCAATCTACAGATTCAATGCAATTCCTATCAAATTACCAACACATATCTTTACATACCTTGAAAGAAAAATTCTCAACTTCATATGGAATAACAAGAAACCCAGAATTGCTAAAACAATCCTCTACAATAAAAGATCTTCTGGAGGTATCTCCATCCCTGATCTCAAGCTGTACAGTAATAAAAACTGCATGGTACTGGCATAGAAACAGAATGGTGGATCAATGGAATAGAATAGAAGACCCAGAAACAAACCCACACACTTACGGACACCTGATTTTTTACAAAGCTGCCAAAACCATACAGTGGAATAAAGATAGCATCTTCAACAAATGGTGCTACTCTAACTGGATATCTACATGTATTAAAATGCAAACAGACCCATACTTATCACCCTGCAAAAAACCAAGTCCAAGTGTATCAAAGACCTCAACATAAAAGCAGACTCACCAAATCTGTTAGAAGAAAAAGTGGGGAAGTGCCCTGAACTCATTGGCATAGGAGACAACTTCCTGAACAGAACACCAACAGCACAGGCTCTAAGAGCAACAATCAATATAGGACCTCATGAAACTGAAAAGCTTCTGTAAAGCAAAGGACACTGTGGTCAAAACAAAACAACTGCCTACAGACTGGGAAAGGATCTTCACCAACCCTATATCTGACAGAGGGCTAATATCCAGAATCTATAAAGAACTCAGAAGTTAAAAAGCAACAATCACGTAATCTAATTAAAAAATTGGGTACAGGGGCTGGGGAGATAGCTCAGAGGTTAAGAGGTCATGAGTTCAATTCCCAGCAACCACATGGTGTCTCCCAACCACCTAAATTTAAATCTGGTGCCCTCTTCTGGCTTGCAGGTGTACATGCAAACACACATTGTATATACAATAAATAAATATCTTTAAAAAAATAGGATACAGAGCTAAACAGAGAATTCTCAATAGAGGAATCTTGAATGGCAGAGAAACACTTAAAGAAATGTTCAATATCCTTAGTCATCAGGGAAATGCAAATCAAAGGACCCTGAGATTTCACCTTACACCCATCAGAATGGCTAAGATCCAAAACTCAAGTGACAATATATGCTGGAGAGGATGTGGAGAAAGGGGAACCCTTCTCCACTGCTGGTGGGAATGTAAATTTGTACAACCACTATGGAAATCAATCTGGCACTTTCTCAATTAGGAATAGTGCTACCTCAAGATCCAGCTATACCATTCCTAGGCATACACAAAATATGCTCAAGTATACAACAATCAGTTTTACCCGTTAGATTTTAGATTTGTCTTATTTCACCTTGGGCTGGGCAGATATTCCACCTTCAGTAGCTCATATCCTCCAGACCTCATCCCTTGTCATCCTCTTTAACCATTCCTATCTGGGCTACCTTCCTTCCATAATCTTATAAATACTTGCATATATTTTTCATCCTGGTGTTTCTTC
>NW_026590551.1:3471-4025 GCF_907164565.1 Psammomys obesus
TCTGAGATGGGGTTTCTCCATGTAGCCTTGGCTGTCCTGGAACTCCCTTTGCAGATCAGGCTGGCCTGGAACTCATGAGATCTGCCTGCCTCCTCACGTGCTGGCATTAAAGGTGTGCACCACCACAGCCTAGAGGCATTTGTTTCTTAATCGAGGCAAACTGACAATCAAGAATAAGCATCACAGCAGAAGCTAGTTACGGAGCGTGTGAGAAGTTGCACATCATTAACCATCATGAGGACTTAAATGAAAACAATGAGAGAAGACCCTGGTTTCCAGTTCTGCACGGAGAAGCTTAGAAGTTTCCAGTTCGTTCTTGCATACAGACACCAAGGTGAACCAGCAGGAAACCGTACAGCTCTTCCAGGCTGTGCAGGAGCAGTGAGGGACACAGGGCAAAGACCAGCACTGGAGAGACGGGAGGGAGGGCAGGAAGCCATGCCTCCCTCTAGCAGAAATTCAGGCCCTGCTTTTCCGACAAGGGATCCAGAAGCAGCAAACCTCAGCTGCCACTGGCAAAGTGCTGTGGACTGAGTGTGGGTAGCTTCGTAGTT
>NW_026590552.1:0-51020 GCF_907164565.1 Psammomys obesus
GGTTAATATTTCTCCTCTGTCTGAATTTGATTTTCTCTTTTGTATTTGTTTTTTTTTTTTTGCAACCCAGACCAAACTTATATCTCTGTGTCATTTTATGCTTAATCTGTATGACATTCTCAATTTGTTAAAATTTTCAGTTGCTGCCTATTTAGTATATGATGTCTAATTCATAGTATTAAATTTCAAACATTGAAGTAATTTCCTTTCCTTTCTTACACAATATGAAATCATTCCCCTGTACAAAATAATTTAAAAAATAAAATGAATATTTTGTTTACAGAATATGTTCAAGTATTGTACTAACCATGCAAGTTGAACTGATTCAAATCAAAATATATTTTTAAACTATAATGAAACCCTTGAATAACACAATGTTTATTATCTCACCATGGAAACAAAGACAGGAATCCTGTGCATTTTAGTTTTTATTTTCCAAAGTAAATAATTTCAATTGAAATAAACCAAGTAGCATATTTTAATTTTTTATATATTTCAGTTATGATTATTTGCTAATAAAATCTCTAATGATATTGTTGGTATATAATTTTATGATCACTATATTATATCCCAATTCTAAATTTTAAGTTAATTAAAGAACATTCTGCTAAAGGACTTCAATCATATTCCCATTTCAAGAAATCCTCATACAAACAAGTTTTTAATGAGAATGCTAAAGCTCTACACTCAGACACTCAAACTATAAATACAAAAAATTGGTGACAGATGGGTATATGGATGAAAGATTGGGTGAATCAATGGATAACATCAACTACTGTGTGAGTTTGGAAGAAGGAAATGGCCATATGACCCAATTATAGCACATTATTGTATTTTGATTTGGAGGTATTATTTTGCAAACTTAGCAATTTCTCAGAAATAATTCTTCCCTTTGATTTATGAAAATAAAGCTTGTTAAACAGTTATTTTTCTTATTTCTTTACTGTGTCCTGAACTCATCTGTTTTTGTTAGCTCTGTGACCCTAGACATAAATAAAACTTATATCAAACAGACTTCCATACTATGAAATGAAGGCCATTATTGATTCTTATGTTGTGATGTTAAATTAGATGATTTAGATACATGGATATAAAACCACTTAAAAATAATAAGCACTTGAGTTACTTTATATCTGCTCTGACTATAGATATTGTAGATATGATGAATATGGAAAAGAACATTACAGATTGGAACATAGTCTATAGAGAAATAAAGAGGTATACAAATAATACACTAATCTCTAACACCATTTATTCATATTAATAATTGAGAGAGTTTATTAACTTTAAATTTTAACAGTATATATTTTACATAAATGAGAACAAATAAATATTATCATTTCATTTACAATCATATGCACTATTTGTTTATGGTGTCCTATGTTATTTCATTTTACAAAATAACCTCAAGTTTCATCTGATAAAATATGATCAAAATTCCATTCACTCTGCCCATCAGTTGGCCATCAGGCTCAGCATCTGCTTTGACAGTCTATACTGCAGAAGCTTTCAGAGGCCCTCTGTGGCAGGTTTCAAGGTTGTTTCCTGTTTTCTTCTGGCTTTCAGAGGCCCTCTGTAGCGGGTTCCGAGAAGTGGGAAATAGTAAGAGCTGGAGGGAACGGGAACTCCACAAGCAGAGCAACAGAACAAGATAATTTGAACACAGGGAACTTCCCAGAGACTCATACTCCAACCAAGGACTATTTGTGGAGATGACCTGGAACCCCTGCACAGGTGTAGCCCATGGCAGTTCAGTGTCCAAGTGGGTTCCATAGTAATGGGAAGAGGGACTGCCTCTGACATAATCTGATTGGCCTGCTCGTTGATCACTTCCCCCTGAGGGGGGAGCAGCCTTACCAGGCCACAGTAGAGAACAATGCAGCCACTTTTGATGAGAACTGATAGACTAAGATCAGAAAGAAGGAGAGGAGGACCTCCCCTATCAGTGGACTTGGGGAGTGGCATGCATGCAGAAAGGGGAGGGAGGGTGGGATCGGCAGGGGAGGAGAGAGGGGCTCATGGGGGGATACAAAATGAATAAAGTGTAATTAATAAAAAATAAAAGATTTAAAAAAAATATGATCAAAAGCAGCTTAAGGAAAACTTTATTTTGCCTCACAGTTTCTAATGGTTAAATATCTATAACAATAGGGAAGGCAGGTCTTCAGGAGGAAGAACTGAGAGTTCACATTTTAACTGTATACAGGAAGCAGAGAGAGCAAACTGAAGTGGGAAAAGACTATAAACTCCCAAATCCTTTCCTTAAACAGCACCACCAATCAGGGCCTGAGTGTTCAAACATGTTCAAATGTATGAACTTATGGGAGAAATATTCTTTTCAAACCATAATATTGAATGAAATTTCACTGTAAATTCCAAACTCATGTGCATTTTAAGTCCATTATCTATTGACAGGCACCTAGGTTGACTATCACCCATAATCAGCTCCAATATACATGAGGGTAGCAACACATCTTCTGCATACTGATTTTATATCTTCAATTCAATTAATAAGTTGATAGTAGTTTATATTATGGAATAATCAGAGGTTTTCAATATAATCTGGCAGAAGCAGGCCTTTCCCTAGTTTGTTATCAGCATCAAAGTCTTTGAACTACTTTTATCCCCACAGTAAATGGGTTTATAAATTGTATTATCTTAAACTAACAAATGTTAAAGAATGTTTTTCAATAAAGTTGAAACACTCTAGGGAAACACAATTTTTTTGTATCCTTAAAAAATAATTCCAGCTATCTCAGATAAAAGAAGGTAAAAATTGAGTTGCACATTTTCATTTTTAAAGAATCAAGACATCCAAAATGTGGGGTTTTTTTTGAAAGGTATTTTCGAGTATTCTTTAACACTAATATTTCCAAAAGCAGTAAGATTTATCTTTTCTTGATGGGAACTGCATTGAATCTGTAAATTGCTTTTGGAAAGATGATCACTTTACTATGTTAAGCCTACTGAACTAAGAGCATGGGGATCTATCCATCTTCTGATATCTTTTTCAAATTATTTTTTCAGAGATTTGAAGTTTTTCTTTTTCTTTCTTTTTATTCATAGAAGTCTTGCACTTGTTTGGTATGACTACACAAAGATACTCTGTGTTTTTTGTGGCTATTGTGACAGCCTTGAAAGAAAAATTCTCACATTTATATGGAAAAAAAAAGAAAGTTTGGCTATAAGTCTCAGCCTCTGCTTCAAAACCCCTCTGAGTAGAGCGTTTCAGAGACTCCCAGTGGAAGGCTCCTGTCCTATTCCCTGTCTTCTCCTACTTCTAATGTTTATCATATTTATCCTTCTGAATGAGGATTAATCCTCATCCCTAGAGTCCTCCTTGCCATTTAGCTTCTTTAAGACTATAGATTTTAGCATGAGTATATATCATATGTGTCTTTCTGCTTCTGGGATACCTCACTCAGGATGATCTTTTCTAGTTCCTTCCATTTCCCTGCAAATTTCATGATTTCCTTGTTTTTTTTTTCATTATTTTTTTATTATTATCATTTATTACAATTTATTCAATTTGTATTCTGACTGTGGCCCCATTCTCTCATCTTCTACCAATTCTACCCTCCCTCCTTCTTCTCCCGATATGCCCCTCACCTAGTCCACTGATATGGGAGATCCTCCTCCCCTTCCATCTGACCCTAGCCTATCAGGTCTCATCAGGACTGGTTACATTGTCTTCCTCTGTGGAGTGGAAAGGCTGCATCCCCCAGGGGGAGGTGATCAGAGATATTGACCTGAATTCATGCCAGAAACAGATCCTGATCCTTTACTAGGAAAGCCACTTGGAGACTGGGTCTATGGGGCTACATCTGAGCCAGAGTTTTAGGTCTTATCCATCCATTGTCCTTGACTGGCATATCATTCTCATCAGTGTCCCCAGGGCTCAGTTGTTTTTTATTACTATTTATTTATTTATTTATCTATCTATTTATTTATTTATTTATTGTCTCTGTTATCCTCCTTTGGAGCTTCTGTCCCCTCCAGGTCTTTCTATCTCCCCCTTCTTTCATAAAATTCCATACACTCTGTCATTGCAGTTTTATTCATAATATCCAGAATCTGGAAACAACCTAGATGTCCCTCAAAAGAGGAATGGATGTAAAAAGTGTGGTACAATTACACAATGGAATACTACTCAGCAATTAAAAAAACAAGGAAATCATGAAATTTGCAGATAAATGGTGGGAACTAGAAAAGATCATCCTGAGTAAGGTATCCCAGAAGGAGAAAGACACACATGATATATCCTCACTCGTAAGTAGATGTTGGCCATATAATATAGGATAAACCTAATAAAATCTTTACTTGTAAAGAAGCTAAACAACAAGGAAGAGCCTAGAGAAAATGCTGAATCATCATTCAGAAGGACAAATGTGATTTCCTTGGTTTTAATTACTTAGTAAGTTTTTTTCTTTTGTTTTGTTTTTGTTTTAACATATGAAATTGAGAATTGCTCTTTAAAGGTCTTTAAAGAATTGTGTTGGTATTTTGATGACAATTGCAGGAAATCTGTAGTTGGTTTTTTGTAGGATGGTCATTTTTACCATGATAATCCTACAGTTTTATGAGCATGGGAGATCTTTCCATCTTCTGATATCTTTTTCAATTTCTTTTTTCAGAGACTTGAAGTTTGTTTTTTTTTTGTTTTGTTTTGTTTTGTTTTTCTGAATAGGTCTTTCACTTGCTTTGTTAGAGTTAGATGAATGTACTGTATGATATTTTTGGGTATTGTGTATGGTGTTTTTTTCCTAGTTTCTTTCTCAGCCTGTTTGTCTTTTGAGTACAGGAGGGCTCCAGACTTTTTTGAATTAATTTTTTATCCAGTCCCTTTGAGGAAGGTGTTTATCAGCTGAAGGAGCTCTCTGGTTGACTTTTTGGGGTCACTCATGTATATTACCATATCATGTGCCAATAATGATACTTTGGGTTCTTTCTTTATGATTTGTATTCCCTTGTTCTAGTTTAGTTGTCTCATTTCTCTACCTAGAGCATCAAGTACTATATTGAAAAGGTATGGAGAGAGTGGACATTCTTGTCTTGTATCTCATTTTAGTGGAATTGCTTTGAGTTACCACTTAATCTGATGTTTAGTATTGGCATATGGTTTTTATTACGTTTAGGTATGGGCCATGTCTGCCTGATATCTCCAAGACTTCTATCATGAAGGGGTGTCAGATTTTGTCAAAAACTTTTTCTGCATGTAATGAGATCATCATGTGATTGTTTTCTTTGAGTTTGCTTATATGGTGGATTACATTGATAGATTTTTGCATTGAACCATCCCTGCATCCCAAGATGAAGCTTGCTTGATCATGGTGGATGATGTATTTGATGTGTTCTTTGATTTGGTTTGCAAGCATTTTTGAATAAATTTTTATTTTTTATATTAATTACAATTTATTCAAATTATATTTTATATTAATTACAATTTGTATCCCAGCTGTAGCCCCCTCCATCATTCCCTCCTTATCTCACCCTCCCTCCCTCATCTCCTCCCATTCCCTCTCCACGTATTTCAAGTATTTTTGCATCTATGTTCATAAGTGAGATTGGTCTGAAATTCTCTTTTTTTTGACTCTTTTTGTGGTTTAGGTATGAGAGTGACTTTCACTTCATGAAATGAGTTTGAATATCTTCCTTCAGTTTTAGTTTCTATTTTGTGGAATAGTTTGAGAAGAAGTATTGTTATTAGCTCTTCTCTGAATCTCTGGTAGAATTCTCTACTAATACCATCTGTTCCTGGGCTTTGTTGTTGTTGTTGTTGTTGGGAGACTTTTGATTATAGCTTCTATTCCCTTAGGGGTAATAGGGCTGTTTAAATTTTACCTGCTCTTGATTTAAATTTGATAGGTGAAACACATCAAGAAAATTTTCCATTTACTTTAGATTTTCCAATTTTGTGGAATACAGGCTTTTGAATTAAGACTAATGGTTCTTTGGATTTTCTCAGTGTCTGTTGTTATGTTCCCCCTTTCATTTTGATTTGGTTAATTCAGGTACTCTCCCTCTGCCTTTTAGTTAGTTTGGCTAAGGGTTTGTCTATGTTATTGATTTTTTCAAAGAACCGGCTCTTGGTTTCATTGTTCTTTGTATTGTTCTCTTTGATTCCAATTTATTGATTTCAGCATTGAATTTCATTGTTTCCTCTCATCTACTCCTCTTTGGTAAGTTCCCTTCAGTCTGTTCTAGAGCTTCAGGCAGAATTTATATATACATAATGTAAAACTGCTTATCCATGTTGAAATTTGACTTTATAATTCTGTCTTTGAAAAGTTTTTGCTTTATATATGTTCCCACATAAAAGTGAAATTTGGTGTAGATTTCAAATGTTATTTGAGTTTGTGTGTGTGTGTGTGTGTATGCATGAAAAAGTTAAAATGCAAGCTCACTATTTTATGTGTTTGCTGTTGATAATAATACAGGTGGATATTTATAACATTTTAAATATTTCATTCAATTTATCATTTAATGTGTACTGTAATAGTCTACAAAACCACTAATTATATATAACATTCAATTTATTTCATTGTTCAGCATTTGGAAGTTCCGGAACACAAGTCCTTTGGCAGTTCATTGATGGAGACCAAAGTAAACCTGGATAGTTACCAAACTGCTTTAGAAGAAGTACTCTCATGGCTTCTGTCTGCAGAGGACACATTGAGAGCAAAAGGAGAGATTTCAAATGATGTTGAAGAAGTGAAAGAACAGTTCCATGCTCATGAGGTAAAATAAAACACTGATTTATAAAGATAAAACAGTGATTTAAAGTGGTGTGCCTTTTTTTGCCAGGTATTCTGAAAAATTGTAAGACAAAATTATGCTTGTTTGTATTCATTTGGAAATGTTAACAAATAACATTGGTGCTTCGGACGGGTCAACCAGTATTGGAAGTTCTGCTTTGGAGGACAAGTACCTGGGGTGTTGATAGAGGGTTTGAATACCTTGAATACATGTATGGTAGAAAATTAAGGAATCCTCAGTGGAAGATGTTGTCTGAGATTATATGGTTACTCAGATTACTCTCAATATAGCATACCCTTTCTTTCCCATACTTGACATAGGTCTTTCCTGTATTGTTAGAAGGCCTGGTACTAACTAAATAATACAATTAGGCCTTGACCTAATTGGTATCCTCTTTGCTCATTCTCTTTTTTGTTGAGATAACAAGCACTTGCAGCTATTTCTTGCTTGTTTAACATTTCTACAGGTCCTCCTGTGAGCTTATAAAATATTTTGTCCTAAAATGATCAATTTAGGGTAGTCTTCCTCTGAAGTTGTTCTCTAAGATTATAGTTTTTTTCTAATTTAATTTAAAATAAAAAATTCCATGATATAAAACTAGGATAAGCTTAATCAGAATACACATTTAAGTGGGATGAAGGTTTAATATTGAAAATAATCAAATTCAAACTTTCAATGGTTTCCTCAAATGTTGATTAAAATTATTATGTTTTCCTTGTCAGGGATTTATGATAGATTTGACATCCCATCAAGGTTGTGTTGGAAATGTTCTACAGTTAGGAAGTCGACTAGTTGGAAATGGAAAATTGTCAGAAGATGAAGAAACTGAAGTTCAAGAACAAATGACTCTCTTAAATTCAAGATGGGAATTTCTCAGGGTAGCTAGCATGGAAAAACAAAGCAAGTAAGTTGTGTGCGTGTGCGTGTGTGTGTGTGTGTGTGTGTGTGTGTGTGTGTGTGTGTGTGTATGTGTGTTTCCGTTGAACGTAGTAACTTATATATACTAGGCAAGGACTTTATTATTGAACAACATCCCTAGCATTTTTCTGTTTTGAAAAAGGATAAGAGTAAACTTAAAATGTTAGCCATGACATTGTTAAGAAACCCAATTTTATCTTGAAATTGCAGTCTTCTGCCTCAACCTCCAGAGTAGCTATGATTGTAAGTATAAACTTCTATACACTATTTCCAAGTGAACCCTTGTTTGTTTATAATTAGTACAAACTCTAGCATGACAAGCATCACATCTTAGCTAATTACTAAATGAAAATGAAATTAAAAACGGGAAATAAAGGACATGACTATTATGGGATTTCACCCATATAGTCATGTGATCAAAGAGCCAGCCCCTGAATTCATGTTTTAAGACTCTCTGAGTTCTAAGCTAGCCTGGGTAGCAGTTTCAGGACAGCCAGGGTTACACAGAGGAACAATGTCTTGGGGTGGGGGGACATGGAGAAAGAGTTACATATCTTTATTCTGTTTTTTTACTCAAAAATGTTTCTGTATAGATCTTCCTGCTTCAAGCATCCTAAATTATAAGTGTGCACCACCAAAACCTCTGGGTATATGCCTCTTTTTCTTTCACATATATGTATATGTGGTATGTGTACATATGAGGAGGAAAGACCCATCCTTAGTGTGGGTAGCACATCCCATGTGCTGGAGTCCTAGACTTAAAAAAAAAGAGAAAGTGAGAGGAATGAGCATCAGCTTTCATCACTCTCAGCTTCTTGGCTGTGGACATAAGGAGGCCAGTTTCTTTGATGTTCCTGCTGACATGCCTTTATCACAATGGTGGGCCCTAAACCCTGATATGTGAGCCAAAGTACCTACAAATTGCTCCTTGACAGCAATTTGAAATCAAGAAGGAGAAAAACAGCTGGCACACCTGCCTAGACCTACTGTGAAGCCAAAACAGCAGCCATATTGTTGAGAAGTCTCCAGACTTTATAAGAATACATTTGTTTCCTAAACAGAGAAAAAAACATGTTTTTCAACCTGTGCTGAACTTATAACCACACAGTGTATACACAGCCTTTTGCCTTGCTAAACTCCTGAGCACCTGTGATGGCTCCCCTTCCACATGCCATGCTGGATCCTGGCACTTATCTACCCCACAGGCAGCCTTGAGCCCTGAGGCCCTCAATCTTCTGTCCAGGTGCCAACAGCCAATTATCTCCACAACTGGTTTCTATAAATCCTAACCCTTCCCCCCCAAAAAAAAAAAAAACGAAACAAAAAACAAAAACGAAACAAAATAAAACAACAACAAAAAACCCAAAACAAAACAAACGAAAAAACATACAAACAAACAAACAAACAAAAACGACCCCAACCCAGGGAGGAGATGCTCTCTGGAATCCTGACTTAGGGAGAGGCAGCCTTCTGGCCAGTCTAAATAACGGTTGTGTAATCAGGAAAAAAAAAAAAGACTTTCTACATAAGTTACAGTGTAAGTTTAGCAGCCATAGAAACATGTGAAAACTTACGTGCATAAGAAATCCTTAATGAGCAAAGGATGACCAGAAAATCCTCTTCATAGAAGTGCCCAAGATATTACTCATTTCTTTATGAGTATACTCATGGAGGAAATTTTCTCAATTGTTTGTGAAAATCCTCATTCGAACTCAGTGAGGCTATGAATCAGTTTAAGAATATGTATTGACTTATTAAAAAAAAAAGAGAGAGATTTTTGAGACACTTCTGGAAAGAATCCATTTCTCACAGAAGTAACAAGCAGAATCCATCATTCTGCATGTGTTGCTTTGATTTATATTGTTAGGTGTGTGTATTCATGTAGAACCTAGTGAGACAAGATAGATTTATTTTTAAATGAAAAGAAATGAAATGCCAACTGTGGAATTGAATACATTAAGCTCAAGAAATTGTTCAAGTGCCTTAAGTTTACTTAGCTATTATTTATGAAGATTTAAATGTTTAAAATAGGATCAAGAAACTCATTAAGTTATGCTGAGAGGATTGCTGTGCCAGTACTAAATTATAGTGTTGCAACAGGGAGGGAGATAACACCTTTTAAGCTCACTTTACTTTTGAAAGGGTAAGGCATACATTATAAAAGGGAAATTTCACAATGATATCTATATTCTAAGTCAGAATATACTAGTAACTACCCATTTACGTGATTGCAGTGTTATTTTCATTGCGATTATTTTAACTAACCCTAGAAGTGAAAATTACAGTATCCCATTATAATTATTGAGCCAGCTTTCCCTAAACTGCTGCAGGAAAATATTTTTATTTCACACATTTTTCATCATAAATAATAAGACACAGAGCTCTCAAGTTTTAATCAGATGTCCACAGTACATAGGGTATGTATTCTATTTCCAATTTAACCATAGTAGTCTCAAAAAAATAGAATACCTAAAAAGGCCAATCTCCTATTTGCTACCTTTCTGGTTAGCCACATATATCTTCCTTTTGTGACCCCTTTCTAGATGATTCTCTGTTTCAAGTGATAAACCATCTGGTATATGATACTCATAATTAATTAACTTGATAGTTAATTGCCCTATGAACTTACTCACAAGAAAATGTAATTTCAATCTGGAATGAAAATTTCACGTATTTTAATATACCATTTAAAAAATGTTTATCTAAGTCCACCTGGATCATTTGAATTCTAAAATGACATTATCAAAACCTAGCTACAACTAGTAACAATAGCAACAATGAACCATTATTTCATCTTAATGGAGCATTTTGGGGCTTTTGTTTTTGGCTCAAAATTTAGGTTGATTTTTAAAAGGCAAGGGTGGTGCTTTAGTCAAAATAGTTTGTTTTTTTTTTTCTTTCAGAGTTTATGAGTAGGTATTTTATTTTTAAAATTATTTTTATTTTTATTAATTACAGTTTATTCATTTTGTATCTCCCCTGTACCTCCCTCCCTCCTCCCCTCCCAATCCCAACCTCCCTCTTTCCCACCCGTGTCCTTCTCCCAGTCCACTGGTTTTTATAGAACATTTTATGTGGTTTTTTTTAATGAGAGAATAATATGGAATCACTTATTGCATCCATTTTTGAATACTTTCTTACAGTACATATTACATTCTTTTATTTAAGCAAATAAATATAAATTCATGAATATTTGTGAAAAAGTATGTATTTCATGTTCTTTTCTATCTTTATTTACAAACATTAACAAACATTCTTGGGGTGCTACAATTTCCCTGATTGAAGTAAAAGTACTCAGGGTACTCTAATTACCACATTAGGTAAGATATTGCAGTTCTTGTGAACCTTGTTGTATTCTAGAGTAGCTGATATCAAATAAATAAAGACCATAAGGGAAATAGCTAATAAGACTATATTTGAAAATGTTTAAAAAAAGACTGTGCTAAGGAATCCTTTAGCAGTTATACTTTGTGATCCAAGGAAAATTTCATAATTGATCAGATCAGATTAGTTTGAGATTTAAATAATAAGGGATGAGGAGTTACAGAATGTGACTAGTGGGAACACTGATAAAAGAGACCTAAAATAGGGACAGTGTGACTCTATTTGAGGAATCAAAAATCCTGTGAGACTGGAGAATTTAGAGATGATTCTCAATGAAACTACCACATAGACTCAATTGATTTAAATGATATCCAAGGGCTTTGGGTATGGAAGAAATGAGACAAAACAGTGTATTAGCTAGGCTACTGTTCAAAAGAGAGAGAGATTTATTTGTCAAGAATAAGTTGATAAAGAGATATTAGCATATTAGACTAAGAGTTGTAGTATTAGTATATTCTACTGTCTTAGCCATGCACTTACATTATACATGTTGTTTACTTCCATTTTGTGCTCTTTAATAGTAGGAGTTTGTTGTTTTTTTTTTTTTTCCTCCCCTTGGGCTTATTACGACTTACTTTTACATTTCACATGCAGGCATTACCTTTCTGCAAGTTGTATCTAGGAGAAACTATGAACTATCAATAATTACTGAGGGCCTCAGGGGAGGGGAAAGCAATTAAAATGGAGATAACGACTTGTTCTCATGCCTACTTTATATAAAATTGAATCTTCACTGTATCTAAAAGATAAGTTCTGCCTCCAGTGCTTATTTATTTGAACTGGAGAAATATACTTCCCTTCTATGATACCTAGTTTCCTGGTTCATACTACAGTCAGAAAGCCTTTACATACATATTTCTAAAAGACATTGCTTGTGATATGGTATTAGAAAGTCCTTTTTAATGCAAAATTACTAAAAAGTATACTGAAGAATGTACAGGCATTCATAAGATGATTTGCATGAGGTTAATTTTTGATTTTTCTTTTAAAAATTATCATCTTAAAAAATTTAAGTTTATTTGCTTTATAGCTCAAAGGTGGCCTTCTCCCTCCTCTCTTCCCAGCCCCATATGTCCTCGTTCTACTTTTCTCTCTCTCTTTTCCCCCAGAAAAGGGAGAGTACCCACACCCCAAATCAACCCTCCCTCCCAATCACATCAAGTCACATCAGGACTGAGCATACCCTCATCCACTAAAGCCAGGGAAAGTAGTCCTGCCAAATGGAAGTGATCTAAAAGCAGGCAACAGAGTCCATGTTAGAAACAGCCCCTGCTGTCCCACTCACCAGGAGCCCCATATGAAGAAGAAGAAAACCATCTACCACATATGTGCAGGGTGCCTAGGTCCAGACTATACATGTTCCTTAATTAGTGTCTCAGTCTCTATAAGCCCCCTTAAGTTTGAGTTAGTTGTCCCTGTTGGTCTTCTTGTGAAGTTCCTGTCCTAGCCAGGCCCTTCCTCCTTTTCTCCTACACTTCCACAAGACCCACAGAGCTCCTCTCCATGCTTGGCTGCAAGTCCCAGCATATCTCCATCCACTGCCAGATGGAGCCTCCCAGAGGACAGTTATGTTAGGCTCCTGTCTGCAAGCATAACATTAATAGTGTCAGGGGCTAGCCTCTACAATGGGGTGGGTATCAGGTCAATTATTGGTCTGTCTTTATCAATGCACTTCTAATACACACAGTAATTTTTGCATCAAAGTTTTTGTGGGTGATTTGTTGTTCCCCTTGATACATTTGGGAGTCCTGACTGACTAGAATGTGGTCACTTCATTCTCCATTCCCCAAACACCCTCCCTACTAGGAGTCTCTGCTAGAATCACACCAAATCCTCCCAGAAGCCTACAATGTTACAGTCCTCTAGCTTGTCAAAGAGATGTCCTCCCCTTCTGTTTCCCTTCTCTTTTCCAGCCCTCTCACCCACCACTCTTATTCTCCACACATCTGATCCCAACTCCTGTTTCCCTCCCCATTCCATCTCCTGCCCAGTTCTTTTTTCCTCATCTACTTCTGTTATCTCTTCTATTTTGCTTTCTGAGCAACATTCTAGCAACCTACCTTGGGCCTGCCATGTCTCTTAGTTTCTTCAGTTGTGTGGATTTTAGTTTGGTTATCCTGTATTACAGATCTAATATCTGCTTATAAAGGAGTACATACCATGTGTGTCTTTCTGGGTATGGATTGCCTCATTCAGGATGATCTTTTATAGCTCTATCCATTTGCCTGAAATTTCATGATTTCCTTGTTTTAATTGCTGAGTAGTATTCCATTGTGTCAATATACCACAATTACTTTATCCATTTTTTTTGGCTGAGGGACATGTAGGTTGTGTCCAGAATCTGGTTATTACAAATAAAGCTGCTATGGATATAGTTGAGCAAGTGACCTTGTTGTATGGTGGGACATCTTTTGGGTATATGCCCAGGAGTGGTATAGCTGGGTCTTGATTTAGAACTGTACCAGATTTTCTGAGAAAGCACCAGATGATTTTCAGAGAGGTTGTTCAAGTTTGCATTCCCACCAGCAATGGTAGCATGTTCCCCTTTCTTCACATCCTTTCCAGCATGTGTTGTCACTTGATTTTTTTCTTAGCCATCTTGACTGGTGAAAGATGGAATCTTACATTCATTTTGATTTGCCTTTCCCTGATGACTAAGGATGTTGAGCATTTTTTCCCTTTTTATTTAATTTTTATTAATAATACTTTATTTACTTTGTATCCCCCCATGCCCCCTCCCACTCCCCTCCCAATCCTACCCTCCTTCCCCCTTCTCCACACATGCCCCTCCCCAAGTCCACTGATAGGGGAGGTCTTCCTCTCCTTCCTTCTGATCGTAGTCTATCAGGTCTCATCAGAAGTAGCTGCCCTAACTTCCTCCGTGGAAATGAGCATTTTAAAAGTGTTTCTGCTACATTTGAGATTCCTCTGTTGAGAATTCTCTGATTAACTCTGTACCCCATTTTTAATTGGATTATTTGGTTGGTTGGTTGTTATATAATTTTTTGAGTTCTTTATATATTCTGGATAGTAACCCTCTATTGGATATAGGGATGGTGAAGATCTTTCCCCAATCTGTAACCTGCCCTTTTCTTCTATTGGCAGTATCCTTTGACTTACAAAGGGTTTTCAGTTTCATGACCCCATTTATTAAATGTTGATCTCAGAGCCTGTGCCATTATTGTTCTGTTCAAGAAGTTGCCTGCCATACCAATGAGTTCCAGACATTTCTTGACTTTGTGGTCTAATAGATTTGAAGTCTCTGTTTTATGTATAGGTCTTTGATCCACTCGGACTTGAATTTTGTTCAGAGTGATAAATACTGGTCTATTTGCATTTCTCCACATGTAGGCATATAGTTAGACTAGCATCATGGGTGAAGATGCTGTCTTTTTTCCATTGCATGATTTGGCCTTTTTTAAAAATCAAGTGCCTGTAAGTAGTGCAGGCTTATTTCTGGGACTTCCATTTATTTCCACTGGTCAACCTGTGTTTTTATGCCAATGACTCACAGTTTTTATTACTGTCGTATGACTTCTGAACTGCAGCATATTACTTTAATTAATATATAATTTTTATTGTTTACTGCACAATTTTCTAATATTGTCACTGAATTTTTAAAAAAAATCTTAAAATGTCTTATCATGAGGACTGGGAAACATGATTAAAGTAATTACCTTTATGTTAGAAATTGTGTTCATTCAAATAGAACATTAAAATACGCTTATTAAGGAATACTAGTCAAAGAATACAAATATTTACACATTTCCTGACTTATTATTATTTGTTACTTTCCTTTATAATTCTTTATGTCTCCAAATCTCAAATTATATAGACATACGTTGACCCTTTGAAAGCTCATACAGACATTTGGTAGTACATGTATGGTCAAAAAGTACTTGATTATCACTAGGCTGATATATTTCCAGTACAAATCTACAACGCTGGTTTTTAGGAATAAAATGAGAAAACAAAGGACCTCTGCTTTCTGACATTCTTGAGCTATAAATCTGATGCAAAATAAGCTATGCAATCCTTGTTTGGTTTGAGTTTTCTAATGTGAAATGTCCTAATGATGGTAGGAGGTGAGAGAAAAGAAGAAAAAATTGAAACTTCCAACTGTGGAAGCACAAGAACACAAGTATCATGGAGACAGCAGGAGGTTTTTCTCCTAGGTGAATAAACTAATTAATCAGATAAAAAAAAAGCAACATGTAGAGAGCAAAAGAGATTTACTGGTGTTTCATTGAGGACTATCAAAGATAAGCACAGCAAGTTCCATCAACTTTTCTGATAATTGTGGTTATGACATGCAGAAGAAAATTAAAACCTTCGTGAGAGTTAAGGGAAAATGAAAGAAAATCAGTAAGGAGGCCAAGTGAAGCCATGTTCATGTTCACATCATTAACAGGAGGAGACATCTAAAT
This sequence comes from Psammomys obesus, assembly GCF_907164565.1. Taxonomy (NCBI): domain Eukaryota; kingdom Metazoa; phylum Chordata; class Mammalia; order Rodentia; family Muridae; genus Psammomys; species Psammomys obesus. The sequence goes on from NW_026590552.1 coordinate 15,486, forward strand.
AGTATCTGGAATAAAACACAAGCAATAACATGAAAAATCATTATGAATTATAATCAACACTTTGACTGGAGAAAATATGTCTTCAAAAATATAGTTCTTTTTTCAAAAATATTGCCTGTTTCAATCATGAATTAGATAACATAGGAGGTATTGGATAGATAAAATATGGTGAATAAATAGGTGTTTGCTCAAAAATTAACTAAGTAACAAACATATTGCTGTTATAAAAAGATTATAGAGTGTCAACCAAGGACCATGTATGGATATAACCTAGAACCTCTGCTCAGATGTAGCCTGTGGTAGCTCAGTAACCAATTGGTTTCCCATAGTGAGGGGAACAAGGACTATTTCTAACAGGAACTCAATGACTGGCTCTTTGACCTCCCCACCCCCCAAGGGAGGAGCAGTCCTGTTAGGCCACAGAGGAGGGCTTCGCAGCCAGTCCTGAAGACACCTGATAAAACAGGATCAGATGAATTGGGAGGAGGTCCCCCCCATCAGTGGACTTGGAAAGGGGCATGATGGAGATGAGGGAGGGAGGGTGGGATTGGGAGGGAATGAGGGAGCGGGACATGGCTGGGATACAGAGTTAATAAAATGTAACTGATAAGAAAAAATAAAATTAAATAAAAAATAAAAATAAAAAGATTATAGAGACAGTTGTAAACTTTGATTTAAAATTTCAAGAAATAACCATCATAACATGCATGATATAAACTCTTGGTTTTAATTTTACATCACAGCTCTATATATTATTGCTTTATTTATTTCTTCCTTTATAAATAAATAAATGATTATTAATCATTTTACTGCTTGGTGTTTATGTGCTGTGTTTACAGATTTAAGCAATCCTGGGAATAGAACATATGAATCACCTGAGAACTTGCTGTAAAGTGCAGAAATTCTGTCCTATGTCTCATCTGTAGACTCAGAATCTGAAATTTAACAAAATACCAGGTGATTTCAAAGCATCTCTGAGAATCACTGATCTAACTTAAATACTTTGAAAAGTATAGTCATACTCCTTTGTAGACATATGTATAAACCAAAACTTCCATTAAATAAATTATAACTTCAGTCTCTATTTTTATATCAATTAGGATGAAACAAATATTTTATTCCTTCAAAGTTTAAATATGGTCTCACTGATGTTTCTTTCAGACCTCAAAGTTAATGACATTTTACACAGTTGACTACTAAAATAGAAAAACCCCAAAAGATCAAGAATATACAATAAGGACAATATATGACTACGGACAATTTATTGCTTACAGGATGCATTATAAACAACAGTTTTAACATGTTTTAATGTGAAAATAGGCCAAGTACATGTGCCCTGATTTTTTTTTCTAATAATGAAAATAATATGGACTAGTGGAATAAAATATGGATATCCCTTGTTATACTAATATAATGTAGACCAATCTTAGAGTTTTAATTGCAAGCAGAAAATCTGAATATCTAGACTATATTTAAACTAGAGTTTAGCACTTTTGGAAGAATGCTTTCACCTGAAGATAAATAACACTAATTAGCAAACTAAGTTTATTCATGCAGTCATCCATCTAAATGACATTTATTATCTACTATATCCCCAGCAATTATTTAGTTATGTACAAAACAACGTTCTCTTTTGAATACAAAGTTTTATATTATCATATGACACTAGCAGATAATAAAAAGGAAAAAAAGTAAGGAATATATGCAAAATGTTAAGTATACTTGTTCTTTCAAAACAGAAAACACCTTTCAGAAAGAAAATTAATTACAAACACTAAACAAAAGTATGTGAGATACAAGCTGTGAAGATAGCTCAGTCAGTGGGAACAGGCAAAGCAGAAGCAATTAAGGAGTAGAGTTGAAATAGTGTGCCCACTTGACCTAGGTAAAATGACTGTGCTCTGATTTATAACTAATTTAGATTAAATTTAAATTAATGGGCTAATAAAGAAAAGCAGATCTAGTACAAAAAGACTACTAAGTAAATTAACTCTGATATATATATGAATTTTATTTATATCTCATGCTTAATTGATATTTGTCATAATATTTACCAACTTAAGAATTATTATATTTTTAATTTTTATTTTAATATTAATTACAGTTTATTCACTTTGTAGCTCCCTCCTTCACTCCCTCCCAATCCTACCCTCCTTTCTTCATGCACTCCCATGCCCCTTTCCAAGTCCACTGATAGGGAAGGTCCTCCTCACTTTCCATCTGACCCTAGCCTATACAGTCTCATCAAGACTGGTTGTATTGTCTTCCTCTGTGACCTGGTAAGGCTCCTGCCCCTTCAGAGGGAGGTGATCAAAGAGCCAGCCACTGAGTTTGTGTCAGAGACAGTCTCTGTTTCCCTTACTAGAGAATGCACTTGGATACTGATCTGCCACGGGCTACATATGAGCAGGGGTTCTAGGTTATCTCCATGAATGGTCCTTGGTTGAAATCTCAGTCTCAGAAAAGACCCCTGTGCTCATATTTTATGGTTCTTCAGTTCTCTTTGTGGAGATCTTGTCACCTTCTTTATATCTCCCCCTTCTTACATAAGATTCCCTGTACTCTGTCCAAAGTTTTGTAATGAGTCTCAGCATCTGCTTTGATACCATGCTGAGTCTTTTAGAGTCCCTCTGTCATATACTTCTGTCTTGTTCCCTGATTTCCATATATTCCAATGTCCATCCCATTTAACATTCTGATTGAGGATTAAACATCTTATCCAGGGTCCTCTTTCTTGATTAGCTTCTTTAGGTGTACAGATGTTAGTATGTTTATCTGTTGTTATATGTCTACCATCCACTCATAAGTGAGTATATGCCGTGTGTGTCTTTCTGCTTCTGGGTTACCTCACTCAGAATGATCTTTTCTAGATCCCACTGTTTGCCTGCAAATTTCATGATTTCCTTGTTTTTAATTGCTGAGTAGTATTTCATTGTGTAAATGTGCCACAATTTCTATATCCATTCCTCTTTTGTGGGTTGTTTCCAAGTCTGGCTATTACTAATCAAGCTGCTATGAACATGGTTGAACAATGTCCTTGTTCTGTACTTGAGCATATTTGAATATATTCCTAGGAGTGGTAACACTGGATAATGAGAAAGTGCTGTTACTAATTGTCCAAGATAGCACCAGATTGAATTCCAAAGTGATTGTACAAGTTTCCATTCCAATCAGCAATGGAAGAAGGTTCCTGTTTCTCCACATCCTCTCAAATGTTGTCATTTGAGTTTTTTACTTTAGCCATTCTGATGGTCTCAGGGTTGTTTTGATTTGCATTTCCCTGATGACTAAGGACCTTAAGCATTTCTTTAGTTTCTATGCCATTCTATATTATTCTACAGAAAATTCTTTGTTTAGGTCTCTAGCCCTCCTGTAAACAAAAGAGAAAAGGGTTGAGAAAAAAATTAGGGAAACAACAACCTTCTCAACAACCACTAGTAACATAAAGTACCTTGGTGTTGCTATAACCAAGCAAGTGAAAGACCTGTTTAAAAAAAAATCAAGTTTCTGAAGAAATAAATTGAAGAAGATATCAGAAGATGGAAATATCTTCCTTGCTCATGGATCAGTAGGATTAACAGTAAAAGTGGCAGTCCTACCAAAAGCAATCTACCGATTCAATGCAATTCCCATCAAAATACCAACATAATTCTTTACAGACCTTGAAAGAAAAGTATTCAATTTCATATTGAAAAACAAAAAACCCAGAATTTCCACAATGATCCTGTACAACAACAGATCATCTGGAGGTATCCCCATCCCTGCTCTCAAGCTGTACTATAGAACAATAGTAATAAAAACTGCATTGTACTGGCTTAGAAACAGAATGTTGGATCAAAGGAACAAAATAGAAGGTCCAGAAATAAACCCAAATACTTACAGATACTTGATTTTTGGCAAAGAAGCCAAAACCATACAATGGAAAAAATACATCATCTTCAAAAAATGGTGCTGGTCTAACTGGATGTCTGCATATGGAAAAATGCAAATAGTTCCATATTTGTCACCCTAAACAAAACTAAAGTCCAAGTGGATCAAAGGTATCAACATAAAACCAGATACACTAAATTGGTTAGAAGAAAAAGTGGGGAAGAGCCTTGAACTCATTGGTACAGGAGACAACTTCCTGAACAGAACACCAACAGCACAGGCTCTAAGAGCAACAATCAATAAATGTGACCTCCTGAAACTGAAAAGCTTCTGTAAAGCAAAGGACACTGTTGTCAGAACAAAACCACAGCCGACAGACTGGCAAAGGATCTTCACCAAACCTATATCTGACAGAGGACTAATATCCAGAATATATGAAGAACTCAAGTAATTAAAAAGAATTAATTTTTAATATCCACTTTGGCCAAACATTTTACCATACCCTTCATACTGGCAAATTTATCCAAGCTGAGAATGGACTTGTATGTCAAAGAAGCTGACTTCATAAAGTACTTATCTTTCTTGGTAATTTTTAATTCTACTTCTCTATGATTTCATATCTATATATACCTTTAACCTTTATTAGTAAAATATATCATAAATGGTTACATTTTGTTATATAATTCAAGTAATTTTATAATGTGTATCTGTAAATCTTGATGAATGTTAGTTGTATCTTGAAACATTGGCAAATATTAATAAAAGTATTATTTTTGTATTTATAATGTTTTTAGAAAATGGAAATTAAAAATTCCTAGGGTTCTACACACTTAAGTTCATGATCACATCCCTTGAAAATATCTTTTGACATAATGAAATAGTGTATAGATAAGAATGTTGAAATGATAGTTTGTGATTGATCTCAGTCTAAGTTTTTGTCAACAAGTTGCTGTGCTGTCTAGTATTACATGCAATAACCATATTTTCAATAGAAATTCAACTTCTCAGTCATGTTTGCTATATTATGAACATTCAGTGACCCTGCAGGATTAGTGGCCATTAAGACACACATGGTATATACTTACTTATAAGTGGATATTAGACCTATAATATAGAATAAACATATTAAAATAGGAAAAGAGAATATGTCATTTCAGTAGTGCTTTTAGAAAATATGGTATTCCTTCATTCTACCACAGTTTCTCTAAAGCTTAGTGTTTCCAGAAATTTCCTTTAGGCTGATACCACATAACACTTGCAGAGTAGTTTATGAGGCAAGAGAATTATCTCTAAAAATGTTTTTTGTGCAACTGAACTTCAAAGCCAGATCTATGCACATGCTAGGCTTGAACTCATCATTTAGACACATCCTACAATGGTTTTTGAAGGCAAGGTCTGGAGGTTTATCGCTGGTTGACCTTAAATTATAATGCTTCTGCCTCTGCCTCCTGATTGTGGTATTACAGGTGTGTTCCTAATTGACTATAGCAAAATGTTAGCAACTAGGACTCTAGATGGTCTTTAATTAAAAGCATAAACTCAACAATAAGCTACAACATTGTTTTTCAAAGTCTGAGCTAAGAACCAACAATTTAGTTATACCTTTGCATGAGGATTATTAGAAAGCTGGAATTTCAGCTCTCATCACTTGACTGCTGACTTAAAATCTAAGTTAATTCATTGCATAAACACTGAGATAGATTTTATTTATCTTATAGAAAAACTCATTCACTTGTGGACAGATTTTAGAGCCCTTTAAGTCCCGTAATTCTATGCTGCCTACTTCTAGGTCCTTTAAGCTATTTTTTGCTTTACATATACATATTATATGTATATGTAGATATTATATAAAGTATAACACATATGTGCAAATTAAATATATGATTATTTAGTACATATAATACATTTTCTGATACAATATATTCTGATCCCAGTTGTCTCTACCTAAATATTTCCAGATACTCCACTCACATCCCTACACACTAATGCTGTGTTCTTTTTTGTTCCCCTAGTAAACAACCAGCCACAGAAACAAACAAAAATTTACCAGACAAAAAAAAAATTGAAAAGCAAGAAGGAATTAAAAGAAATAACACACACATAACAATTATTTAAAAAACACAAAATTGGTCACAATGCTGTATAGACAAAACGCCATTCACTCTGATATCTAAAACTCATAAAGACTCGACAATGACAGAAAATTACAGAATATCTGTAAACACACATGCAAAAATTCTCAATAAAATACTTGAAACTGAATTTAAAAATATACACGATGATTAGGTAGGCTTCATCCAAGAGGTAAGGGTTATGTCAACAACAAAAACTGATAAATTTAATCTACCATATGAACAGACTGAAAGATAAAAATTAATCAGATGCAGAAAAGGCATGGACTAAATCTAGTATTCTGTCATGATTGACGTTCTAGAAAGATTAGGGACATACTTCAATAGAGTAAACTCAATTTACAGTTTGTCTTTAATGATTAAATGACTGAATAATGTTTGCAACTATGCTTACATTCAAATCATTAACAGACTTTCAATGTTATTTGACCTTCAAAATTTTATGATAGTTGCAATATCTTCTTAGAAATTTGTGCTTAATCTTCCTTGACTTCTACTTCACTTTCTAAATTGCAAATATTTTTTAACTTTTTTATTTTTTATTAATTACACTTTATTCTTTTTGTATCCCCCCATAAGCCCCTCCCTCCTCCCCTCCCGATCCCACCCTCCCTCCCATTTCTGCATGCATGCCACTCCCCAAGTCCACTGATAGGGGAGGTTCTCCTCTCCTTTCTGATCTTAGTTCTCCTCAAAAGTGGCTGCATTGTCCTCCTCTGTGGCCTGGTAGGGCTGCTCCCCCTTCAAGGGGAGGTGATCAAAGAGCAGGCCAATCAGATTATGTCAGAGGCAGTCCCTCTTCCCATTACTCGGTAACCCACTTGGACACTGACCTGCCATGGGCTACATCTATGCAGGGGTTCTAGGTTATCTCCATGAATAGTCCTTGGTTGGAGTATGAGTCTCTGGGAAGTTCCCTGTGTTCAAATTATCTTGTTCTGTTGCTCTCCTTGTGGAGTTCCTGTCCTCTCCAGCTCTTACTATGTCCTACTTCTTACATAAAATTCTATTCACTCTGCCCAACAGTTGGCCATGAGGCTCAGCATCTGCTTTGACAGTCTGCAGGGCAGAGGCTTTCAGAGGCCCTCTGTGGTAGGTTCCTAGTTTGTTTCCTATTTTCTTCTTCTGGCTTTCAGAGGCCCTCTGTAGCAGGTTTCTAGGTTGTTGCAAATATTAAAAAATGAAACAAAACTGATGAAAACTCTTCCTGTGAGTGATAGCTTTCACTTTGAGAATTTGACAGTTTTCTCAATTACATCCTTATCTTTAAATATAATGTTTGTAACAATGAAAAATTAAAATTGTCTCACGGCAATCATGCTTTTAGTTGATCCATATGGAAATTTTAATTTCCATGGAAAAAGAGATTAAAATGTTAATAGCTTTATGTAGTTCCTATCAATAAAATGTTTGGCCCATAACAGAATAAAATAATTCAAAGCTATGAGCACAGAATTGGGTCACAGTAGCTTAAAAAGAATTGCCGTGATTTTCTTTTTTTTAACTCTTTTATTATCATTTATTACAATTTATTCAATTAGTATCCCAACTGTGGCCCCTTCCTTCATCTCCTCCCATTCCTACCCTCCCTGACTCTTCTTACCATATGCACCTACCCTAGTTCAGTAATAGTGGAAGTTCTACTCCCCTTCTAACTGACCATAGCATACCAGGTCTCATGAGGACTGGTGCATTGTCTTCTTCTGTGGCCTGGTAAGGCTACATCCTGCAGGAGGAGGTGTTCAGAAAGTTTGCCATTGGGTTCGTACCAGAGACAGCTCTTGTTGCCCTTACTAGGGCCCAGTTGGAAACTTGGAGTCTATGGACTAAATATGATGTGTAGTTTTAGGTCCCGTCAATGCATTGTCCTTAGTTGGGGTATCATTTGCTTCAGGGCCTCCAGGGCCCAATATTTTTTTCTCTGTTGGTCTCCTTTTGGAGCTTGTGGCCACTCCAGGTCTTTCAATCTTCCCCTTCTTTCATAAGGTTCCATGCATTCTGCCAAAATTTTAACTATAATACACAGCCTCTGCCTCGATACCTCCATCACTTGAGTCTTTCAGAAGCCCTATGTGGTAGGCTCCTGTCCTATTCCTTGTCTTCTCCTGTTTGTGATGTCTTTTGCATTTGCCCTTCTGAATGGGGACTGAGTATCTTCGCTAGGGTTTTCTTTGTTGTTTAGCTTCATTAGGAGTATAGAATTTAATGTGTTTATCATATATTATGTGTCTAATATCCATATGTGAGTATATACCATGTGTATCCTTCTGTTTCTGGGTTACCTCACTCAAGATGACTTTTTTGGTTGCCATAATTTGCCTGCAAATTCCATTATTTCCTTGTTTTTAATAGCTGAGTAGAATTCCATTGTGTAAATGTACCAATAGTTCTGTATCCATTCCTCTGTTGAGGGACACCTAAGTTGTTGCCAGGTTCTGGCTTTTAGGAATAGAGCTGCTGTGAACATGGGTGAGGAAATGTCCTTGTTTTATAGATATGCAAATTTCAAATATATACCGAAGAGTGGTATAGCTGGATCTTTAGGTAACACTATTCCTAATTTTCTGAGAAAGCACTGGATTGACTTAAAAGTGGTTGTAAAAGTTTAGATTCCCACCATCAATAGAGGAGGGTTCTCCTTTCCCCACAACCTCTCCAGAATGTGTTGTCACTTGAGTTTTTAATCTTAGCCATTCTGATATGTGTATGATGAAATCTCAGAGTTGTTTTGATTTTCATTTCCCTAATGACTAAGGACGTTGAGCATTTCTTTAAGAGTTTCTCTGCTATTCAATATTCCTCTATTGAGAAATCTGTTTATTTAGCTCTGCACCCCATTTTTTAATTGAGATAACTTGGTTTCTTGGGGTTTAACTTCTTGAGTTCCTTATATTTTCAATATATTTGCCCTCTGTCAGATATAACTTTGGTGATGATCTTTTCCCAGTCTTTAGGCTTTCGTTAGGTTTTGACTATACTGTCTTTTGATTTACAGAAAATTTTCACTTTCTAGACGTCAAATGTATTCATTGCTGATCTTAGAACCTCTGCGGATGGTGTTCTGTTCAGGAAGTTGTCTCCTGTGAAAATGAGGTCAAGGCTCTTCCACACTTTTTCTTCTAACAGATTTGGTGTGTCTGGTTTTACGTTGAGGTCTTTAATCCACTTAGATTTTACTTTTCTGCAGGGTGATAAATATGGATCTATTTGCAATTTGTACATGTTCACATCCAGTTAGACAGGCAACATTTGTTTAAGATTCTATGTTATTGTAGTCTGTGACAGCTCAGTTTCCAAATATGCTCCCTAGGAAGGGGATCAACGACTGACCCTGACATGAAATCACTGGTTGGTTCTTTGATTACCTCTCTGTGAGGAGGAACAGACTTACCAGGCCACAAAGGAAACTACAAGAGATAGTCTTGATAAGGTAGGGTCAGATGAAAGGGAGGAGGTTGTCCCATATCAGTGGACTGAGGAAGGGGCATGGGAGGAGATGAGGGAGGGAGGGCTATTTGGGAGGGGACAAGGATGGGGGCTACAGCTGGGATACAAAGTGAATAAATTTTAATAAATAATAAACATATTTAGAAAAAGATGCTATCTTTTTTTCCCATTGTATAGCTTTGTCTTCTTTGTCAAATTCAGATGTACATAAGTGTGTGAGTTTAATTCTAGCTCTTCTATTGGATTCCATTGATCCTCCAGACTGTTTCTTTGCAAGTACCATTCAGTTTTTATTACTGTTGCTCTCTAAAACAGCTTTAGATCAGAGATAGAGATACCTTGAGAAGGTAAGTTAATGTAGAGTATTGTTTTAGCTATTCTGGGTTTTTTGTTTTGTTTTGTTTTTTCATATGAAATTGAGAATTTTTCTTTCAAGGTCAATAAAGAATTGTGTTAGAAATTTCGATGAGACATTCATTGAATCTGTAGGTTGCTTTTGGTAAGATAGTCATTTTCAATATGTTAATCCTTCCAATCCTATAGCAAGGGAGTTTTTTACATCTTCTGATATCCTCTTCAATTTCTTTCTTCAGAGACTTGAAATTTTTTCATACAGGTGTTTCACTTGCTTGGTCAGAGTCACACCAATGTACTTTATGTTATTTATATTGTGTTCTTAATGGAATTGTTTTCCTAATTTCTTTGTCTTTTTTAATTTTTATTATTAGTTACATTTTATTAACTCTGTATCCCAGCTGTATCCTGCTCTCTCATTCCCTCCCAATCCCACCCTCCCTCCCTCATCTCCTCCCTGCCCCTTTCCAAATCCACTGATTGAGGAGGACATCCTCCCATTTTATCTGACCTTGTTTTATCAGGTATCTTCAGGACTGGCTGCAAAGTCCTCCTCTGTGGCCTAGTAGGACTGCTCCTCCCTTGGGGGTTGGGGAGGTCAAAGAACCTGTTCATGTCATAAATAGTCCCTATTCCCCTTACTATGAGAAACCAATTGGTTACTGAGCTATCACGGGCTACATCTGAGCAGAGGTTCTAGCTTATATCCATACCTGGTCCTTGGTGGAGTGTCAGTCTCAGAAAAGACCCCTGTGCTCAGATATATTTGGTCCGTGTGGAGTTTCTATCCTCTCCACATCATACTAACACTCCCTTCTTTCATATGATACCCTGCACTCTGCCAAAGGTTTGGTCATGAGTCTTAGTATCTGCTTTGATACACTGATAGGTAGGGTCTTTCAGAGGCCCTCTGCAGCAGGTTCCTGTCCTGTTACTTGTTATCTCCTACATCTAATGCACATCCCATTTGTCTTTCTAAGTGAGGATTGATCATCTAACCCTGGGTCCTCTTTTTTGTTTATGTTCTTTAGGTATAGAGGTTTCATTATTTTTATCATATTTCATAAGTCTATATAACTGAGTATATACCATGTGTATCGTTCTCCTTCTGAGATACCTCACTCAGAATGATCTTTTCACCCATTTGTCTTTTATATACAGGAGGGTTACTGTTTTGTTTTGTTTTGTTTTTGTTTTTTAGTTAATTTTGAATCCAGCCATTTTGCTGAAGGTGTTTTTCAGCTTAAGGAGTTCTTTGATAGAATTTTTCGGGTCACTCATGTATACTATCATATAACCTTCGAACAGTGAAACTTTTAACTTTTTTTCCTTTACAATTAAGAATCCCTTGATCTCCTTTAGTTTTCTTACTGCTCTAGCTAGGACTTCAAGTACTATGTTGAAGAGAAATGGAGAGAGTGCCTTGTCCCTGATTTCAGTGGGAATGATTTAAGTTTCTCTCCGTTTAGTTTGATGTTGACTATAGGCTTGTTGTATATTGCTTTTACTATAGTTAGGTATGTGTCTTGTATCAGTGATCTTTGCAAAAAATTAATCATGAGTTGTTTAAATTTGGATCGTTGTCAAATGCTATATTGGAATCAAAGGAGATGATCATGTGTTTTTTGTTTTGTTTTGTTTTCCTTTTTATTTGTGTATGTGGTGGATTACTTTGATGGATTTCCATATAATGAACCACTCTTGCATGCCTGGGATTAAGCCTACTTGTCATCGTGGATGATATCTTTTACGTGTTCTTAGATTCCAATTACAATTATATTATTGACTATTTCATAAGAGAAATAGGTCTGAATTTTCCTTTTTGTTGGGTCTTTCTGTGGTTTAGGTATCAAGGTTACTGTGGCCTCACACAATGGATTTGGTAATGTTCCTTCTGTTCTTATTTTTTGGAGTAACTTGAAGAATAATGGCGGAAGCTCTTCTTTGATTATCTGGTATCAATCTGCTTTGAAACCATCAGGTTCTGGGCTTTTTATTGGCAGGGAGATTTTGATGAATGCTTCTATTTCCCTGTCGGAAATTGGACTGTTTAATCGATTAACCTGGTATTGGTTTAGCTTTGGTGAATGGAATCTATCAAGAAAATTGTCCATTTCGTTTAGATTTTTAAATTTTGTGGCATATAGGATTTTGAAGTAAGACCTAATTATTTTTTTTTCATTTCCTCACAGTCTGTAGTTATGTCCCCCATTTCATTTCTGAATTTGCTGATTTAGATGGTTTATCTCTGCCTTTTTGTTTATTTGGATATTATATATATATATATATTAATTTTTTAGATTACACAAAGTTCTAATGGATCTCCAGAATCAGAAATTAAAAGAGCTAGATGACTGGCTAACAAAAACTGAAGAGAGAACAAAGAAAATGGAGAGAGAGCCTTTTGGACCTGATCTTGAAGACCTAAAATGTCAAGTACAACAACATAAGGTTTGTTGACATCATATTATTTACTTTCCCATCTATTAAAACCTTTGTGTGTGTGTGTGTGTGCATGTGTGTATTCCATATAGTTGTGAGCACATATGGTAACTTGTAAATGAGATAGGCAGCTTATACTCAATAATTATAAATAAATTGTTTTGTCTTTTTTTCAGTCATTGCCTTGTATTGATTATGTACTCATCCAATATTTGGGTGTTACCAGTGTGATAATTTAAAGAGTTGGGACTTTTAAGAGTTTATTGAAATTTGTGGGTTCTATCCACATCAATAAGATTAAGGCCTATATTAAAAGAGGTGTCATGCAGCATTTGGTTATAATTGTATGATCCATATGAGAACAAAAGAAGATCTTAAGAGATGTCACCTTAATCGTGGCTTCCAAGACTTTAAAATGTGGAGAGAAAAATATTTGTGTTTTTTGTAATCAATTCTATGTATATTTTGTTTTAATAATACAAAATATACTAAATTATATATTTTTATCTTATGCAACGTAAAGAGGAATTACTTTTAAAAAGTTTTTTTTTATAAGTTCCAGTTAATTCACTTTGTATCCTAGCTGTAGCCCCCTCTCTAACACCCTCCCAATCCAACTGTACCTGCCTCATCTCCTCTCATGCTCTTCCCCAAGTCCACTGATAGGGAGGCCTTCTCCCCTTCCATCTGACACTAGCTATCAGATCTCATCAGGACTAGCTGCATTGTCTTGCACTGTGGCCTGGTAAGGTTGTTACAGCCCACACCTCAGGGGGAGGTGATAAAGATACACCCACTGGGTCCATGTCAGAGACAGTGCCTGTTCCTATTACTAGGGAACCCACTTGGTGACTGAGCTGCTTTGGGCTACATTTTAGCAGGATTCTAGGTTATCTCCATTTATGATCCTTGGTTGGAGTGTTAGTCTCAGAAAAGATGCTTGTGCCCAGATTATTTGGTTTTGTTGCTCTCCATGTGAAGCTCCTGTCTCCTCCAGATATTTCTATCTTGGCCTTCTTTTATAAGATTACCTGCACACTGCCCTATGTTTGGCTATCAATCTCAGCATCTGCTTTGATAAATTGATGGGAGGAGTCTTTCAGAGTACCTCTGTGGTGGTCCTGTCCTGTTCTGTTTTCTCCTTCTGCCGATGTCCATCCCACTTGCCTTTCTGAGTGAGGATTGATTATCTTACCCAGAGTCTTCCTTCTGCTTAGCTTCATGAGGTATACAGGTTTTAGGTTTTATTATGTTTATCTTATATTATATATCTAATATCCACTTAGGAGTGAGCATATATCCTGTGTGTCTTTTTGCTTCTGGGATAGCTCTGTCAGGATGATCTATTCTAGTTCCCATCATTTGCCTGCGAATTTCATGATTTCCTTATTTTTAATCCCTGAGTAGTATTCCACTGTGTAAATGTACCCCAATTTCTATATCCATTCCTCAGTTGAGGGGAACCTGGGCTGTTTCCAGCTTCTGGTTATTGCAAATAAAGCTGCTATGAGCACGGCTGAGCAAATGTCCTTATTGTGTACTTGAGCATCTTTTGGGTATATGCCTAGGAGTGGTATAGCTGATTCTTGAGGAAGTTCTATTCCTAAATGTCTGGAAAAAACATCAGAGTGATGTCTAAAGTGGTTGGACAAGTTCATATTCAGACCAGCAATTGAGTAGTGTTCCCCTTTCTCCACATTTTTGCCAGCGTATGTTGTCACTTGAGTTTTTATTATTATTTTTTTATTTTATTAATTACACTTTATTCATTTTGTATCCCCCCCATAAGCCCCTCCCTCCTCCCCTCCTGATCCCACCCTCCCTCCCCTTTCTGCATGCATGCCACTCCCCAAGTCCACTGATAGGGGAGGTTCTCCTCTCCTTTCTGATCTTAGTCTATCAGTTCTCATCAAAAGTGGTTGCATTGTCCTCCTCTCCTTTCTGATCTTAGTCTATCAGTTCTCATCAAAAGTGGATGCATTGTCCTCTACCGTGGTATATTAGCCATTCAGATAGATGTAAATTCTCAGGGTCATTTTGAGTTGCATTTCCCTGATGATTAAAGATTTTAGGCATTTCTCTAAGTGTTTCTCTGTCATTCAATATTACTGTATTGAGAATTTTCTATTTATCTCTGTACCCATTATTTAATTGGATTTCTTGATTTGTTTCAGTTTAACTTATTGAATTTTTTTAAATATTCTGGATATTAACACTGTGTCAGATAGAGGGTTGGTGAAGATCCTTTCCCAGTCTGTAGGCTGTCTTTTTGTTCTGATGACAGTGTCCTTTGCTTCACATACTTTTTTTGTTTGTTTGTTTTGTGAGGTTTCCATTTATTAGTTGCTGATCTTAGAGCCTGTAATTTTGATGTTCTGTTCAGGAAGTTTTCTTCTGTGCCAGATGAGTTCCAGACTCTTACCTACTTTTTCTTATAACAGGTTTAATGTGTATGGTTTTATGTTGAATTCTTTGATTACTTGGAATTTAGATTCGTGCAAGGTGATAAACATAGGTCTATTTGTATTTATGTACATGTAGACATCCAATTGGTCTAGCACCATTTGTTGAAGATGCTGTCTTTTTTCCATCGCATGGTTTTGAATTCTTCATCAAAGATCAAATATTTGTAAGTGTGTGAGTTTATTTCTGTGTCTTCTATTTAATTCAATTGATCCATTTTGTTTCTATGTCAGTATCATGCAGTATTTATTACTATTGCTCTGTATTACAGATTGAGATCAAAAATGGAAATTCTTCCAGACACTCTGTTGCTGCACAGGATTGTTTCAGTAATTCTAGTTGTTTTTTTTTTTCTTTTTTATAACATATAATATTGAGAGTTGTTCTTTCAAGGTCTGTAAAGAATTTTGTTGCTCTTTTGATGAGAACTGCACTAAATCTGTAGATTGCTTTTGGCAAGATGGCCATTTTCACTATGTTAATCCTACAGACACATGAGCATGGAAGATCTTTCCATCATATCTTCTTCAATTTCTTATTTCAGATAGTTGAAAAAAATTTTTTTTCAAACAGGTCTTTCACTTGCTTGGTTAGAGTCATACCAAAACACTTTATGTTAGTTGTGGCTATTGTGAAGGGTATAGTTTCCCTAATTTCTTCTCAGTAGGGCTACTGATATTTTTTGAGTGAATTTTATATTCAGCCATTTTGTTGAAGTTGTCTATCAGCTGAAGGAGTTCTCTGGTTTAATTATTGGTGTCACTCATAATATCATCTGCAAATAGTGATACTTTTACTTCTATCTTTCTGATTTCTATTCCCTTGATTTCCTTTATTTTACATATTGCTTTAGCCAGGACTACAAGTAATATGTTCAAGACATACAGAAAGAGTAGACAGCATTGCCTTGTCCCTGATTTCAGTTGGACTGATTTAAGTTTCTCTGTATTGAATTTGATGTTGGCTATAGGCTTGCTGTATATTGTCTTTATGATGTTTATGCATATGCCTTATATCTCTGGTCTCTCCAAGACTTCAAACATGAATGGGTGTTGGATTATGTCAAACTGTTTTTCGGCATCTAAGGAGATGATAATGTTTTTCTCCTTCAGTTTGTTTATCTGGTGGATTACATTGATGATTTCCATATATTGAACTACCCCTGCATGGCTGAAATGAAGCCTACATTGTCATGATGGATGATATTTTTGCTGTGTTCTTGGATTCCGTTTACAAGTATTTTATTGTGTATTTTTGCATTGGTGTTCCTAAGAAAGATAGGTCTTACATTCTCTGTTTTTTTTTTTTTTTTTTTTTTTTTTTTGTGTGTGTGTGTCTGTGTGTGTGTGTTTTAGGTATCAAGTTGACTGTGGCTTAATAGAATGAGTTTGATTTAGTTCCTTCTCTTTCTATTTTGTGGTATACTTTGAAGAGATTTGGAGTCAGCTCTTCTTTGAAGTTATGGTAGAATTATGGGCTGAAACCATGTGGCCCTGGGCTTTTCTTTTTAAAGGAGACTTTTCATGACTACTTCTATTTCTTTGGGTGATATAGGACTATTTATTCTATTAACCTGATCTTGATTTAACTTTGGTAAACTGAATTGATCAAGAAAATTGTCCATTTCCTTTAGATTTTCAAATTTTGTGGCTTTTTGACATTTGTAGTAATACCTAAAGATTTTTTGGATTTTCTAAGTGTCTGTCATTATGTCCCCCTTTTTGTTTCTGATTTTGCTCTTTTAGACAGTTTCTCATGGCTTTTTAGTTATTTTGCATAAGGGTTTATCTATGTTAATGATTTTCTCAAAGAACCAGCTCTTGGTCTCATTGATTCTTTGGTTTTCTTTGTTCCTAATTCATTTATTTCAGCTCTGAATTTGATTATCTCTAATCATCTACTCTTCTCGGGTTTGTCTGTTTCTTCCTTTTCTAGGGATTTTATGTGTGCCATTAAGTTGCTTGCATGGGATGTCTCAAACTTCTTTCTGGAGGCATTTAGTGCCATGAACTTTCCTGTTAGCCTTGCTTTCATTGTGTCCCATAAGTTTAGATAAGTTGTGACTTCATTTTCATTGAAGTTTATGAAGTGTTTAATTTCTTCCGTGACTAAGCTGTGATTGAGTACAGAGTTGTTTAGTTTCCATGAGAATGTAGGCTTTTTTTTTTTAATTTCTGTTGTTGAGTTCTAGTTTTAGTCTATGGTGGTATGATAGGATACAAGGGATTATTCTGATATTCTTTTATCTGCTGAGACTTGTTTTGTACCTGATTATATGCTCAATTTTAATAAGTTTTCATGAGAAGCTGAAAAGAAGTTATACATTCTTGAGTTTGGGTGAAAGTTTCTGTACACATCTATTAGGTCCATTTGATTTAGGACTTCTGTAAGTGTCATTAGTTATTTTTTTAGCTTCTGTCTAGATGATCTGTCTCTTGGTGAAAGTGGAGTTTTGAAGTCTTCCACTATTAAGGTGTTTGGATTGATGTGTGATTCATCTTTAACAATGTTTCATTTACAAATGTAGGTGTTATTTTATTTGGGAAATATATGTTCAGAATTGTGCTGTCTTGGTGGATTTTTCTTTTGATGAGAATGCAGTGCCCCTCCGCTTCTTTTTTTTTGGTTAATTTTGGTTGAAAGTCTGTTTTATTAGATATTAAGATAGTTATCTCTGTTTGTTTATTGGGTCCATTTGTTTTAAAATCATTATTGCAGCCCTTTACTCTGAGGTAGTGTCTGTCTTTGTTGCAGAGGTCCGTTTCTTGGATGCAGCAGAATGTTGGATCCCTTTTTGCAATTTTCTCTTAGTCTGTGTCTTTGTATTGGATAATGGAGTAAATTGATGTTGATAGATAATGGTGACCAATGAATGTTAGTTCCTTTTATTGCGTAGTTGGTGATGTTATTGTGTTTCCAGGCTTGTTTTCTTTTAAATCTTTGTTGTTAAGTTATCTATAACCTGTGTTTTCTTGGGTGTATTTGATTTCATTGAACTGAAGTTTTCCTTGTAGTGTCTTCTGTAGGATTGGTTCTCTTTGTAGATATTTTTTAAGTTTAGTTTTGTCATGGAATACTTTGTTTTCTTCATCTATGTTGATTGAAAACTTTGCTGGGTATAGCAGTCCCAGTTGCCATCTGTGGTCTCTTACAGTGTGCATGACATCCCTCTAGGATTCTTCATGCTTTCTTGGTTTCTGTTGAGAAGTATGGTGTGATTCTGATAGGTTTACCTTCATATGTTACTTGGTCTTTTTATGTTGCTGCTTTTAATATTTTTTTTCTTTGTTCTGTAGATTCCGTGTTTTGACTATAATGTGATATAAGAAATTATTCTCTGGTCTTCTCTATTAGGGTTCTGTAGGCCTCTTGTATGTTAATGATCATCTCTTTCCTTTAGTTGGGAATATATTCTTCTATGATTTTTCTTGAAATCATTTTCTGGACCTTGAAGCCTGGAATCTTCTTTTTTGTCTATTATTATTATTTTTAGTTGTAGTTTTTTCATGACGTCCTTGATGTCTCAGATACTTTGTGTTTTGAACTTTTCTGATTTTCCTTTTTCTTTGTAGGATGTATCCATTTCTGCAATGGTGTCTTCACCACCTGAGATTCTCTCTTCCATCTCTTGTATTCTCTTGGTGATGCTTACCTTTGTGGTTTCTGATCTTTCTCTAAGTTCTCCAGCTCCAAGATTTTCTCTGTGTTTTCTTTATTGTTCCTAATTTTGTTTTCATGTCTTAAACCATTTTCTTCACCCGTTGAGTGTGGATTCTGGACATGTGGATGCTTTTGTGTGGAAGTGTGCCTTGAGAGAGTGGGTGCTAGATCATGTAAATGCCTGTAAGAGTGGAGCTTAAGTGCAGGAGGAGGTATGGGTTCTGACGCTATTCCCTGGGGCAATGTGTATGTGCAGGTGGCCCTAAATATCTCAGTGGCTTACAGGCCTATTATAATGTCCTCCTGGTATTCAGATCTGTCTGGACTTCAGAAATTATTTGCATGGTCTCCACTGGTAGATCCACAGAAAAGGGGCTTCATTGTTGAGAATACTGTCCCAAGGATCCCTATTTTGTCCACAGTAGGGTGTGTGGGGGAGGGATCTGATATCTGACTGCTAGCATAGAGAAACCCTGGATCTGGGGCTCTGCAAGCATTCACTTGAAGCTGCACCTACTTGCTTGCAAGCTTAATCAGAAATTGCAGCGGATCCTCCTCCCCTCTACTTTCAGATTTTGGCCTGCAAGTGCAAATGAGAGTGTAGGAGATCTATCAACTTAGTGGTGTCCACTGTTTGGCCACTGGGAAGAGAGGTTTATACTTGGGGTATCTGCCTTTGTGGTCTCAGTCACAGAACATGGAAGCTCCTGCTTGGAATAGTCACTGCCCTGCAGCAGCCACAGCCGTGGGTGGCCAGCCTTTGCTCTTTCAGTCACAGAGGGTGGAGATTCTTGCTTGGGACAACCATGCTTCCTTTGCAGAGAAGGGAGACCAGTGCTTGGGGCAAGGGGAAGTGTAGGGGGATTAAATATTCCCCACTCTCAGTCCCTGGAGCTGTCCATGGGTGACCTGGATCCAAACTGTCGCAGATCGTGGGTTGTCTCCTCTCACCCAGGTAGCTTCACTGTGTATGTTCTGGCTTCAGCTGCCTCTCCACTCACCAAATTCAGAGTTTTGGATCTTATGCCCCTCAGATACTGTGCAAGCCATCTTGCTCCACCTTAAAGAGGAATTTCTTTTTTAAATTTAATTTAATTTTTTATTATTAGTTACATTTTATTAACTCTGTATCCCAGCTGTATTGTGCTCCCTCAATCCCTCCCAATCCCACCCTCCCTCCCTTATTTCCTCCCTGCCCCTTTCCAAATCCACTGATTGGGTAGGACCTCCTCCCCTTTCATCTGACCCTGTTTTTTTTTTTTAAATCTTTTATTTTTTTTTATTAATTACACTTTATTCATTTTGTATCCCCCCATGAGCCCCTCCCTCCTCCCCTGCCGATCCCACCCTCCCTCCCCTTTCTGCATGCATGCCACTCCCCAAGTCCACTGATAGGGGAGGTCCTCCTCTCCTTCTTTCTGATCTTAGTCTGACCCTGTTTTATCAGGCATCTCCAGAGTCCTCCTCTGTGACCTAGCAGGACTGCTCCTCCCTTGGGGGGTGGGGAGGTCAAAGAGCCTGCCATTGAGTTCATGTCAGAAATAGTCCCTGTTCCCCTTACTATGGGAAAACAATTGGTTACTGAGTTACCACGGGTTATATCCAAGTAGAGGTTCTAGGTTATATCCATACATGGTCCTTGGTGGAGTGTCAGTCTCAGAAAAGACCCCTATGCCCAGATATATTTGGTCCTTGTGGAGCTCCTGTCCTTTCCATGTCATATTAACTCCCTTTCTGATGAAAGTTTGGTTATGAGACTTAGTATCTGTTTTGAAACACTGTTAGGTAGAGTCTTTCAGATGCCTTCTGCGGTAGACTCCTGTCATACATTCAATGCATATCCCATCTGTGTTTCTAAATGAGGATTGATCATCTTACCCCGTGTCAGCTTTCTTGATTATCATTTTTAGGTGTATAGATTTCATTATGTTTATCATATCTTGTAGGTCTATATAAGCGAGTATATACTATGTTTGTCTTTCTCCTTCTGAGATACCTCACTCAGAATGATCTTTTCTAGATCCTACCATTTGCCTGCAAATTTCATGATTTCCTCCTTTTTGATTGCTGAGTAGTATTCTATTGTGTAAAAATACCACAATTTATGTATCCATTCCTCCATTGATGGACATCTGGGTTGTTTCCAGGTTCTGGCTATTACAAATAAAGCTTCTACAAACATGGTTGAGCAAATGTCCTTGTTGTGTACTTGAACAAATTTTGGGTATATACCTAGCAGTGGTATAGCTGGGTCTTGAGGAAGCACTATTCCTAATTGTCTGAGAAAGCAGCAGATTGACTTCCAAAGTGGCTGTACCAGTTTACATTCCCACCAGCAATGGAGGAGGGTTCCCCTTTCTCCACAACCTCTCCAGCATGTGTTGTCATTTGAGTTTTTCATCTTGGCCATTCTGATGGGTGTAAGGTGAAATCTCAGGGTCATTTTGATTTGCATTTCTATATTCAAAATTATTTTCACTTATTCCTTGAAGAGGAAAATACCTAGTGAATTAAATAATACTTTTTTTCTTTAAGATATTTTTCAATAATTACCCAAATATGTATTGATATAAAAGATTTTGCTATGTATATATTTATTTTCAGTTCACAGTTACTTAAAACAGATGAAACTTGTTTAAAAATATTAGCATCTGTAACATTGTTTTGCTATAAAACACAATATTTTTAATATTATGAGTTTTTGCCCAAAATATTTATTTATTTAGATATACATTTTCTGGTTAGTAGAAATATATTGATGCATTCCTTGGTTTCTCCTCACTGTGACTGAGACCGCACGTTTTTGTTGTTGTTAGTGTGTGTGCATGTGTATGTATGTATGACTGTGTTATACACAAATCTGGTCCAGAAGTGTAGTGTGGTTCATTCTAAAATGAACTATTCAGTTTTTATACTTGTTCTGGGCTTTTTTAGTTAAAGTAAGATCTGACCTCCTCCTGCTCTATGAGAACAGTCAAAGAGCCAGAACATTTGTGACTACCCTAAACCAGAGCCACAGCAATTGCAAATGGAAACATAAGAAACATCAGTAAACTGGAGTTTTAGATCAACAACTATTTTTCTTACTTGTATATCCTCAATTATTTTTACTGGAAATTACATTTTTTGGTGCTTTAGTTTTTAAGGCCTGAAATTGGTACTCTGAACAAAATTTTCATTGTAGTTAGTCATGTCATCAGAGATCTTATTATTCTGACAATTACCTGAAATGCTTTACACTTTTCTTTAGAAGAGATTAATTGAATGGAAGGGAAGATATTTGACTAACATTGTAGTATAATCTGAACAGATTGTCTGTTACTGGAAAATATGCCATTTTCAATTAGTATAAAATTGCTTTATGGAAATAATTTGAAGCAAAAAAGCAAAATGAATATATGCAAGTTTATTATAGAACATGTTATATCTAACACATATTCAAGTAAAACAAATAATAAGATTTAAAAAAGTAAGCTCACAGGCTCAGGGTGAAACCAACTCTTGGTTCTTACCATTTGTATATACCTTGAGAAATTTGTATTAATAAAATAAAGCACTGGAAAGACACATGGTAGAAAAAGCACACAATGGAATAATTGATATTAAGCTTCCATGCTTTATATTTTTAGGTAAATGAGTTCAAATTAATGCCTAATTGAAATAATCTTTAATTCATTTTATTCCTTATGACAGCAAAGTGTATCATTAACATCCCTCTTTCTGTATCATCCATTTCCTATTCTTTATAATATTTATACTGTATTTAACTATCAGTCATCAGCCTTGAATCCTTCAACTGTCTCTATTTGTTGTTTTTTTAAATAATTTTTTTCTTTTTACTGTAAAGTAGGTATTTTTCTCACGTAATACATGCTCATCATGTTTTCCTCTCCTTCTACTCCTCCCAGTTCATCCTCACATCATGTCCTATCCAGATGCACCCCCTTACTGGTTTTCATTAAAGGGGAAAAAAGGTCTGTTTTCTTTTACTGTTTTTTTTTTCAAAAGTAGCGATCAACCTCATAGAATTACATATAAAGAACAATTATAGATAGGAAAATAAATAGAAAGATACTAGTTTTGGTAGTAAGGGCTGATTGAAATTTTTATCTGATCATAAGATACACGTTCCTTAACTGAAAAGCTACATAAAAATATTTTAAGTCTTGTAAGTACACCATGACTATCATAGACACACTTGCAGACATTTTGTAAGGGCATCTTTTGCTCTTTAAATTCAACAGCTCTTCAATACAAGATATTTCAGTGAACCTGCCAATTAGCTATTTAAAATATATTGGTTGTTACTATTAAAATCAGCCAAATGGTTAACTCTGGATTGCTGTGAGTATTTTAACTGGTTGCAAATTTTGAAAAAGAAAAGTAAAACAAACCCATAGACAGCTCAGCCTCCTTGGGGATCTCCTAGAAAAGAGAGGGGGGGAAGGACTCTCATGAGTCCCTCAAGGTGTTTCCTACTCCTTGATCACCTCCCCCTTGGAGGTGGAGCCTTGCCAGGTCACATATGAAGACAAAACAGCCAATCCTGATGAGACTTGAAAGGCTAGGGTCAGATAGTAGGGGAGGAGGACCTCTCAGTGGACTATGGGAGGGACATAGTGGGGAAGAGGGAAGGTTGGTAGGGCTAGGAGCAGAGGAATGAGAGCATTATGACCTGGATACAAAATGAATTAACTGTAACTAATAAAACAAACCAACAAAACAACCAAACAAACAATACTCCAAACCCTCCTTATTCTGTATCTCTCACTGCTCCTTTGAAGACAACATTTAGAGGATTGCTTTGGATCTCAGGTATCCAACACAGACTCTCTGAGGACTGAATACATTGAAACTCTAAAACATGTGAGAAAACACTCTGTCTGGAAATCTCTGTGTAAGAGGTGGAATGTTTTAGTGATGTTCATAAGGAATTTTTTCTTAAATTAATAGGGATGTTTTGGAGGAGGAAGAGCCTTCTGTGGGTTGGAGAGTTCATTAATTACAAAGGAATTTAATATTGAGAGAAAATTTCCATCAAAAGGAAAAAGAGTCACTACAGAATTTTGTCTTGTGGTAGTCAAAGAGACATGGGGTTTTAGTTACCTAGCTGGACATCCAAGGCTCCTCAGACTTAGATTTTTGAAGATTTTCTCAATGACATCAACAAAATCTTCACAGGTCATTAAAATATAAAGCTATAAATGTAATATGCACTATAATCAGACTCCAGCAGATGTTCTCTGTTAAATGCTAATTAATAAAAACCAAATAATCTATTAGAAGTTCAGTCACCTATCCTTTCTTTGAAGTTAATTTCAAGCATTTTAGATGTCAAGATTGTGAAATATCCTTGTCTGTTGACCTTTAAAATGATCTAGATGTTCATGTCACAGAGAAGGTTTGGTGTAATCCCCACGAAAGTAACTGACCTTTTGTTTCATTCCACTGCAACCCAGTAGCTCTGAACAAACACGCATTAAAGCTTTTGGGTATGGGGAAGAATACAGAAACCAACTATCTCTGAAATCCTTCTCAAGCATCTCACAGAACAGGATGCCAGACAGAGACAGAATAAAGAACAATTACTTGAGGCACAATGAAGGAAATTTTGTGAGAATTAATAGTGGTGGTCTGTTGGGATAAAGGAAATGAAGTTTGAAAGCTGACGTGTGTTTTGTCTGTATCATGTGCTAAAATTCTACATCACCAAAGATAGAAGATATTTGTTTCACTGTGTAGGATCATATACATGAGCTAGGCAGCTTCCA
The DNA here is from genome assembly GCF_907164565.1 of Psammomys obesus. Classification (NCBI taxonomy): domain Eukaryota; kingdom Metazoa; phylum Chordata; class Mammalia; order Rodentia; family Muridae; genus Psammomys; species Psammomys obesus. The sequence continues at coordinate 39,625 of NW_026590552.1, forward strand.
TTTTTCTATGGGTCATAAGGGACCACCACAGCTCTGAAATTAAAATAAAATGATGAGCAATTTAGAAAAATCTTAATTTTGTGGACATTATGTCTACTAAGAGAAATAATATCACAAAAAAAGTGGGAAGCAAAAAGACATCTTAGAAAAATATTTCAACAAGTATGTACAGCTTGAAAAAAAATAGATGTAAGAAACATTTTGGAGCTCAACAGCTGAGCCAACAGGCCTAGAATTAGAGAATGAGCAGAGAGCTTTAAATAACAGACTCTGAGACTAGGCAATTGGAATATCAGAGTTGGAAATGAGAAAGTAGGCAATAAAAAAATTCAGTATTTGGGAGGAGGGTGAGTCAGACAAGCCTTGAGAATATAATAAAATCAGATACTGCTTTTAGTGCTTAGCAAGCTCTCTCCCAAACTAAGGATGATTACAATTACACATTCTTACTCTTGGAAAGTCCCATTAGAATTTCTCTTTTGCCCCTGTAAGTACTTAATGAAATTTTGATGCTTATGGAAGTAAAGATAAACAATACACTCAGGACCAAAATACTATAGTATAACCAGAGAACCCAAACTCATCTGTGTTTCTGCAATGCCTAGCAGAATACTTAAGAAATAATTGCTTAGAAACTGTTTTATTATAACACATGTTTTAATAATTCTCACTATTCCACTTCATAAACTCTCCTCACCATTGCTATCTTTCTGACAGGGGCAAACAAATTTGCCAACTGAAGTAGGCAATAAAAAATACGTGTAGCTGTAAAAAGCAACTCATAAAGATGAGCAAAGAAAATTTCTACAAAGTAACTTACACTGATCTATATCTTGTTTATTTGTTAGTTTTTCTTCTTTTTCCTCATCCCAGTTTGATTTCCTTCTGCAAGTACCTTCACTGATATTTAGTATAGAGTATTTTTTCACAGTAATATTATCTTCACTTAAATACATTGGATGTAAAATAAGAGGAATAGTGTCACTTTCATGCATACTACATAATAGTATGTTAATAGTACTGTTATAAATTTTAAATCTAGTTTTAAAAACAAATGATTTTCTATCAATATATTAAGTAGTAGATTTTAAAGATAGCTCCCTGTTCAAGATAATGTCTTTCATTATTGTAACAATAATAATGATATGCATGTTCTTATGTTTTCCAGCTTTTACTCTCTTAACAACTGTACATAGGTTCTTTCTAGTTATGATTGCAAAATGATTAAATCCTATATTTTTAATGTTCTTTATTTTATTCTTTTCATTAATTAATTTATTTACTTTATACCTTGCTCATAGCTTCCACTCCCTCCTATCTTCCTAGGCACTTCATCTTACATTCCATCCTCCCATTCTCTCCCTCCCTTCCCTCCATCCCCCCTAATATTTTAATGGTATCCTCTAGCTCTATAATTTCAACACACTGAGGATATTTATTAATTAAAATATATGAACTATGATTAACAAAGATATCAGGAATAAATTATTATAGTTAGAGGGGCTATTTTTACTGCACTTGGCTTACGAAAAAGATGATTGTATGTACATATCCCACAATAAAATACCCATTTCTTTGCCACTTCCTAGCATCATTAAATGCTGTTCCAGCTGCTTCTGATGTATTTTCTCATTTAATAACAGTGCTAACCTAGTGCTAGGGAGAGTATGAGATATAAACAAATCTTTATTACGGGATTTCACAAAGTAATATCACTAGCAATCAGTAGGTTCCCAATTTTCTCTTTACCTTCCATTATTATACAGTTAAGATTGAATTCCAGAACCTAAGAAGTCTCTCTACCAATGCTTCATGTACATTTCAGGGCAGCACATTCAAAAAGGTCCCAGTTTTTTTTTTTTTTATTTTTAAATTTGTGAAAAAAATATTTTTTTAATTTTTATTAATTAAAGTTTATTCAATTTGTATCCCCCCCCCCGTAGCTCTCTTCCTCCTAACCTCCCAATCCCACCTCCCTCCTTCTTCCCTACCCATGTCCTTCCCCAAGTCCACTGATAGAGAAGAACCTCTTCTCCTTCCTTCTGATCCTAGTCTATCAGGTCTCATTAGGAGTGGCTGCATTGTCTTCCTTTCTGGCATGGTAAGGCAGATTCCCCCTCAGTGGGAGGTGGTCAAAGAGCAGGCCAATGAGATCCTATCAGAAAGAGTCCCTGTTACCATCACCATGGAACTCACTTAGACACTGAATTTCCATGAGCTACATCTGTGCAGGGGCTCTAGGTTATCTTCATCAATTGTGCTTGGTTAGAGTATCAGTCTCAGAAAAGACTCCTGTGCCCAGATTTTTTTGGTTCTGTTGCTTTCCTTGTGGAGCTCCTGTCCTCTCCAGGTATTACTATCTCCCCCTTCTTTCATAAGATTCCCTGCATTCTGCCCAAAGTTTGGCTATAAGTCTCAGCATCTGCTCTGATATCCTGCAAGGTAGAGTCTTTCAGATGTTCTTTGTGGTAGGCTCCTGTCCTGTTCCCTGTTTTCTCCCTCTTTTGATATCCATCCTCTTTGCCTTTCTGAATGGGGATTGAACATCTCAGCCAGAGTCATCCTCCTTGATTAGTCTCTTTAGGTGTACAGATTTTAGTATATTTATCCTATAATATATATCAATATCTGCTTATGAGTGAGTATATGCCCTGTGTGTCTTTCTGCTTCTTGCATACCTCACCTTGGATGATCTTTTCCAGTTCCCACCATTTCTCTGCAAATTTCAAGATTTCCTTGTTTTTTATTGCTGAATAATATTCCATTATGTAGATGTACCACAATTTCTGTATCCATTCCTTAACTGAAGGGTAGCTGGGTTGTTTCCAGCTTCTGACTATTACAAATAAAGCTGCTACAAACATGGTTGAGCAAATGTCCTTTTTGTATACTTGAGCATATATTGGGGATATGCCTAGCAGTGGTATAGCTGGATCTTGAGGAAGCATTATTCCTAATTGTCCAAGAAAGCTCCAGATTGATTTCCAAAGTGGTTGTACAATTTTACATTCCCACCAACAATGGAGTAGGATTCCTCTTTCTCAATATCCTCTCCAGCATGTGTTGTCACTTGAGTTTTTCAGCTTAGCCATTTTGATAGGTATAAGGTGAAATCTCAGGGTCATTTTGATTTGCATTTCCCTGATGACTAAGGACATTGAGCATTTCTTTAAGTGTTTCTCTGCCATTTGATATTCCTCTATTTAGAATTCACTGTTTAGCTCTGTACCCCATTTTTTAAATTTTTTTATTATTTACACTTTATTCATTTTGTATTCCCCCCATAAGCCCCTCGCTCCTCCCCTCCCGATCCCACCCTCCCTCCCATTTCTGCATGCATGCCACTCCCCAAGTCCACTGATAGGGGAGGTTCTCCTCTCCTTTTTGATCTTAGTCTATCAGTTCTCATCAAAAGTGGCTGAATTGTCCTCTACTGTGGCCTGGTAAGGCTGCTCTCCCCCCAGGAGGAGGTGATCAACGAGCAGGGCAATCAGATTATGTCAGAGGCAGTCCCTCTTCCCATTACTATGTAACCCACTTGGATGAACAGCCATTGGTTACATCTGTGCAGGGGTTCTTTCTTATCTGCACGAATAGTCCTTCGTTGGAGTATGAGTCTCTGGGAAGTTCCCTGTGTTCAAATTATCTTGTTCTGTTGCTCTCCTCGTGGAGTTCCTGTCCCTTCCAGGTCTTACTATTTCCCACTTCTTACATAAAATTCCATTCACTCTGCCCATCAGTTGGCCATCAGGCTCAGCATCTGCTTTGACAGTCTGTACTGCAGAGGCTCAACCATGTTTGTAGCAGTTTTATTTGTAATAGCCAGAAGCTTGAAACAGCCCAGATGCCCCTCAACTGAAAAATGGATGCAGAAACTGTGGTACATCTATACAATGGAGTATTACTCAGCAATGAAAAATAAGGAAATCATGAAATTTGCAGGTAAATGGTGGGACCTGGAAAGGATCATCCTGAGTGAGCTGTCTCAGAAGCAAAAAGAATTCTCTGTAGAGGAATATCAAATGGCAGAGAAGCACTTAAAGAAATGCTCAACCTCATTAGCCTTTAGGGAAATGCAAATCAAAACAACCCTGAGATTTCACCTTACACCCATCAGAATGGCCAAGATGAAAAACTCAAGGGACAACACATGCTGGAGAGGTTGTGGAGAAAGGGGAACCCTTCTCCACTGCTGGTGGGAATGTAAACTGGTACAACCACTCTGGAAATCAATCTGGCGCTTTCTCAGACAACCAGAAATAGCGCTTCCTCAAGATCCAGCCATACCACTCTTAGGCATATACCAAAAAGAGGAGTAAGTACACAAAAAGGACATTTGCTCAACCATGTTTGTAGCAGCTTTATTTATAATAGCCAGAAGCTGGAAACAGCCCAGATGCCCCTCAACTGAAGAATGGATGCAGAAACTGTGGTACATCTATACAATGGAGTATTACTCAGCAATGAAAAATAAGGAAATCATGAAATTTGCAGGTAAATGGTGGGACCTGGAAAGGATCATCCTGAGTGAGTTGTCTCAGAAGCAAAAAGACACGCATGGTATATACTCACTCATATAAACATACAATATAGAATAAACCCAATAAAATCTGTACATCTAAACAAACTAAGCAAAAGAGAGGACCCTAACTAAAGTGTTCAATCCCCATCCTGAAAGGCAAAGAGGATGGACTTCAGAAGAAAAAGAAAATAGGAAACAACCTTGGAACCTGCTACAGAGGGCCTCTGAAAGCCAGAAGAAAACAGGAAACAACCTTGTACCCCATTTTTAATTGGATTAACTGATTTATTCCTGTTTAACTTCTTGAGTTCTTTATATAATGTGCATATTAGCCCTCAGTCGGTTATAGGTTTGGTGAAGATCCTTTCCCAATCTGTAGGCATTCTTTTTGTTCTGATGACAGTGTCTTTTGCTTTACAGAAGCTTTTCCATTTCATGAGATTCCCTTTATTAATTATTGATACTAGAACCTGTGCTGTTTTTGTTCTGTTCAGGAAGTTGTCTTCTATGCCAATGAGTTCAATGCTCTTTCCCACTTTTTCTTCTTACCAATTTAGTGTGTCTGGATTTATGTTGAATTCTTTGATCCACTTGGACTTTCGTTTTGTGCAGGGTGATAAATATGGATCTATTTGCATTTTTCTGTATGTAGACATCCAGTTGGACCAGCACCATTTGTTAAGTTTTTAACCTTCACCTTTTTGCTTTCGAACCAAGAAACTGTCTCTCTATCTGGAATTTTCACTAAATCATAACTCCATCTGTGAACCCAGAGTTTAAGAACCATGCAAAGAAGTAGCCCAGAGAGTTGATGGTACTCTATTAGGACTGTTAAATATAAGAAGTGAGAGACAGTGACTGAGTATATAGAAGCCTGCAAGTTTAGAGTGGACCATGATAAGAAAAGTGTGCTGGTGGTAGCCACTCACAGAACACTCAGAATCAAAATGATTGAGGCAATGCTATATTTATATTCATGCTGTAGGTCTTTCTGTAAATAAAAGCTAAAGGGGCAAGTAAAGCAATAACAAAGAAGGAAAAGGTCTCATAATGTTAGTTTCATTAATATATGATAAAGGAATATTAAATAGTTTGACTTTATTGAGATTAATGCTGACATTTTTTTTTTAGTATATACAGATGCATATATTCATTGATTATAGGGGGAGAAGGAATGGCAAGAACGTTAAGAGGTTTCATTCACTGATTTTGATTTAATTTTATGACATGTATTTTGCTATGATAAATTCTCAGCAATCGACTAAATCATTGATTCAGTTGACCTAAACCTGCATTTTTTATTTATTTATAAAAAAATCATATCTTTATATGATATGCTCTATTAAGATGCTTCATACTCCGACCAAGGACTATTCGTGGAGATAACCTAGAACCCTGACAATGCAGCCATTTCTGATGAGAACTAATAGACTAAGATCAGAAAGGAGAGGAGGACCTCCCCTATCAGTGGACTTGGGGAGGGGTATGCATGCAGAAAGGGGGGAGGGTGGGTCCAGGAGGGGAGGAGGGAGGGGCTTATGGGGGGGTACAAAATGTATAAAGTGTAATTAATAAAAGTTAAAAAAATGAAAAAAAAAGATGCTTAAATCACTACCTCATTCTGACTCCTAGTATCCCTCACAACTTGTTCCCAACTTCTCGTCTTTTCTCTCTGCTTTTCTTATCAATAATCCCTTGAATCCAATTAGTACTGCCAACACAATGTTCCCATGTGTGTAGGACCACCCATTGGGATACACTGAACCTACCAGTGGCCAAATGCCCAAGAGAAAATGATTCTTACTCTTTCAGCAGGCATGGCAGTAGTTTCTCCACCAAGAGTTGAACCTCAAGTGTGCCTCCCTAGACATAATTAAATTTTTACTTGCTTGTTCAAGTCTTGTGCAAGTAACTAAATTAGCTGTGAGTTGATGTGTGCAACATATGTGCCATGTCAGTATTGCATCACTCTCCTCCCCATCTGCTTGCTTTTGCATTCTTTCTGTACACCCACGTGTAGGCAAATTTTTCCCTGGGCCTTGGGTGATGAGTGGTAGAAAAAGATTACTCATCCACAGCTGAGCACTCATAGTTACTTATGCACTACACTTTTGCCAGTTATGAGTCCTTGAATCACTTCTTGTTAATAATATGCAAATTTAATGGTTATTTTAGGAGGCTGGTTATGGATAAACAGATCAAAGCTCTTTCCTGTCTATCATACAAAGACCACAGTTCATATTCAGCACTTCAATGACGCACACATGCCTGGAACTCTGGCTCCAAAGTAGCCACACCCTCTTTTGGTTTCTGCATGTACCTGACAGATACACATGCAACTGTACTCACACCAATAGACACCTGTGCACACACACCCAAACACCTCTATCATCAAACTAATGCACACATACACAGAAATACTAAAATAAATATTTAGATTTTAATGGATTCTAAATCAAGTATATATTTTTCAGACCGTAAATTTGCTCTCATTTCATGAATTTTTAGAAGTACATTTATGGGATAATGAAAGGCACACTAGGTTAGATGAAGGTGAGTTGGAAGAACTAGTTCTAACTACTAGATGCTTCTGGTGGTTTAGCAGCTTTCTTCTGAACATGCTTAATTGTGGTGGTTCAGAAGTAAGTGGCTCTAAATATTTATGGATCTCATGTTATGTGTTAGGCAAAATGCTAATCAAATATGCCACATTCTGTATCCAGAACTACCAAGGATGGCTATATATCATTTTTCACTAACCAGAAAAAATGAAGCCAAGTTTAGCACAGGATACAGGGATCAAACTTAGGAATTCTTCCTTCTGTTCTTGAGAGCTCTTAAATAGTATCTTCATGAAAACATTCCCATTTGTTAGTCAATGTTCTAAACTCTCTGTCATCTTACACTGACAATCTAAAACATATATGATATAGTAATTATGTTATAGTTTTATTAATTATATAACTATCTTTCAGCTCTTGCAAATGAGTTCTTCTATAGTTTCTTAAATTTGGCAGTTGATATTACCATATTTCATTTATTTAATTTTTATTAATTACAATTTATTAATATTTTATCCCAGCTGTGGCCCCCTCCATCATCCCCCTCCCAATCCCACCTTCCCTCCTTTTCCTCCACCATGACCCTCTCCAAGTGAACTGATAGGAGAGGACCTGCTCCAGCCTATCCGGTCTCATCAGGACTGTCAGCATTGTCTTACTGTGTGACCTGGTAAGGCTGCTCCTTCATCAGGGGGAGGTGATTAAAGATCCAGGCACTTAGTTCATGTCAGAGACAGCCCGTGCTCCCCTTACTAAGGCACCCACTTGGACACTGAGTTGCCTTGGGCTTCATCTGTGCAGGGGTTCTAGCTTATCTCCATGCATGGTCCTTTGTTGAAGTACCGGTCTCAGAAAAGACCACTGTGCCCAGATATTTTGGTCCTGTTACTCTCTTTGGAGAAGTCATATACCCTCCAAGTCTTTCGTCTACCCTTTATTCAATAAGATTTCCTACACTCTAACCAGAGTTTGGTTAGGAGTATCAGCATCTGCGTTGATACACTTCTGGGTAAAGTCTTCAGAGGCCCTGTGTGTTAGGCTCCTGTCCTGTTTATTGTTTTCTCCTTCTTCCAATGTTTGCCTTTCTGAAGGAGAATTGATCATCTTACCTAGGGTCTTTCTTCTTTAGCTTCTTTATATGTACAGATTTTAGTATGTTTATCCTATATTATATGTCTAATATCCACTTATAAGTGAGTACATACCATGTGAGTCTTTCTGCTTCTAGGATAAATAACTCAGGATGATGTTTTCTAGGTCCCACCATTTGCCTGGAAATTTCATGATTTTCTTGTTTTCAGAAGATGAGTATTATGCCATTGAATAAATGGACCACACTTTCTGTGTTCATTCCTCTTTTGAGGGATATCTGAGTTCTTTGTAGATTCTGTCTATAACAAATAAAGCTGCTAAATATGCTTGAGCAAATGTTCTTGTTATATACTTGAGCATCTTTTGAATACATGCTTAGGAGTGGTATAGCTGGATCTTGTGGAAGCATTATTCTTAATTGTCTGAGAAAGTGCCTGATTGATTTCCAAAGTGGTTATACAATTTTACTTTCCCACCAGTAAGTAGGAGGGTTCCACTTTCTCCAAAATCTTCTCCAGCATGCATTGTTAATTGAGTTTTTCATCTTAGCCATTCTGATGGGTATAAGTGAAATCTCAGGATCGGTTTGATTTGCATCTCCCTGATGAGTAAGGACATTGAGCATTTCTTTAAGTGTTTCTGTGCCAATCCATATACCTCTATTGAATATTCTCTGTTTAGCTCTGTACCAAATTTTTAATTAGATTACTTGATTTGTTCTTTTTTAACTTCTTGAGCTCTTTATATATTCTGGATATTAGACCTATTTCAGATATAGGGTAAATGAAGATCCTTTCCCAGTCTGTAGGCTGTCAGTTTGTTCTGATGACAGTATCCAATGCTTTACAGCTGTAGATTTTCAGTTTAATGATGTACAGTGCATTCATGGTTGATTTTAGAGCCTGTTCTGTTGGTGTTGTGTTCAGGAAGTTGTCTCTTGTGCCAGTGAGTTCAACTTTCCTCCCCATTTATCTGTTAACAGGTTTAGTGTGTCTGATTTTATGTTGAGCTCTTTTATTCACTTGGACTTTACTTATGTGCAGGGTGATAAATATGGGTTTATTTGAATTTTTCTACATGTAGACATCAATTTAGACCACCACAATTTGTTGAAGATGCTATCCTTTTTCCATTGTATGATTTTGGTTTCTTTGTCAAAATTAAATATCTGTAGGTATGTGAGTTTATTTCTTGGTCTGCTATTAGATTCCATTGACCCTCAACACTGTTTCTTTGCCATTTCTTTACAGTTTTTATTACTATTGCACTGTAGTACAGCTTGAAATCAGGGATGGAGCTACCTGCAGATGATCTGTTGTACACTTTTTTTTTTTTTTTTTTACAAATTCAGATGTTATGTTTTTCCATATGAAATTGAAAATTGTTCTTTCAAAGTCTATAAATAATTGTTTTGGTATTTTGGTGGAAATTGCATTGAATTCATAAATTGTTTTTGTCAGGATGGCCATTTTCGCTGTTAATCCTACCGATCAATGAGCATTGTTGATCTTTCTGTCTTCTAATATTTTATTCAATTTCTTTCTTCAGAGACTTGAAGCTTTTTTGTTTTTGTTTCCGTTTTTCTTTTGTTTGTTTTTCAAACAGGTTTTTCACTTGCTTGGTCAGAGTCAAAAAAAGGTACTTTATGTTGTCTGTGACTATTGTGTAGGGTGAAGTTTCCATAATTTCTTTCTCAGCCCTTTTGTTTTTCATACAATGGAAAGCTACTGATTTTTTTTTTTAGTTAATTTTTTATCCATCCTCTTTGCTGAAGGTGTTTATCTGAAGGAGTTCTCTGGTTGAATTTTTGAGGTCATTCATGTATTCTATCAATTCATCTGTAAATAGTGATGTTTTACTTCTTTCTTTCTGATTTGTATTCACTTGAGCTCCTTTATTTGTCTTATTACTCTAGCTAGGACTTCAAGTACTATGTTTAAAAGACACATAGAGAATGTGTAGCCTTGCACTGTCCCTGAGTTCAGTGGGATTGATTTAAGTTTCTTTCCATTTAGTTTGATATTCGCTATAGGATTACTATGTTTGGGTATGTACCTTCCATCCCTGATCTCTCCAAGGCATTAAACCTTCACAGGTGCTGGATGTCAGATGCTTTTTTGGCATCTAAGGAGATGAACATGTGGTTTTTCTCCATCAGTTTTTTTAATAATGTGTATTGCATATATAGATTTCATATATTGAAACACCCCTTCATATCTGGGATGAAGCCTATATGGTCATGGTGGTTGATTTCCTTTATGTGTTCTTGGACTCAGTTTGCAAGTATTTTATTGAGTGTTTTGTATCAATGTTCATAAGAAAGGTATTTGTGGTTTAGGTACCAATGTTACTGTGGTGTCATAGAATGTTTCTCTTTTGTGGAAAAGTTTGAAAAGAATTGTAGTTAGATCCTCTTTGAATATCTGGTAGAATTCTTTGCTGAAACCATCTGGCCCTGGGTTTTTTGGTTTTGTTTTTGTTTTTGGAAAGGAGACTTTTCATGACTGCTTCTATTTCCTTGGTGGATAGAGGATTATTTAATCTATTTACCTGACCTTGATTTAATATGATAACCTTAATCTATCAAGAAAACTGTCTATTTCACTTAGATTTTCAAATTTTATGGCATATAGGTTTTTTTAGTACAACGTAATGATTCTTTGGATTTCTTCAGTGTCTGTTGTTATGTCCACCTTTCTGTTTCTTATTTTGCTGATTTGGATAGTTCCTTTCTGCCTTTTAGTTAGTTTGGCTAAGGATTGTCTATCTTGTTGATTTTCTCCAAAAAGCAGCTCTTGGTCTCATTGAAACTTTGAATTATTTTCTTATTCATTGATTTCAGCTAATTATTATTGATTATTTCCAATCATCTACCCCTCTTCCATGTTTCAGGTTTTTCCTTTTTCCCTTGGGCTTTTAGGTATGTCATTATGTTGCTTCTATAAGATGTCTCAAACTTTTTTTGGAGGCACTTTTTGCTATGAATTTTCCTCTCAACAATGCTTTCATTGTTTCTCATAAGTTTGAGTAAGTTGTACCTTCATTATCATTGAATTTTAAGAGGTTTGTAATTTCTTTTTCCATTTCTTCCCTGACCAAGCTGTCATTGAGTACAGAGTTGTTTAGTTTCCATATGTGTGTAGGCTTTCTATTTTTTCTTTTCTTTCTTTCTTTCTTTCTTTCTTTCTTTCTTTCTTTCTTTCTTTCTTTCTTTCTTTCTT